>NW_006399760.1:26997488-27012319 GCF_000299155.1 Elephantulus edwardii | reverse complement strand
GTTGGTGCATATATTTGAATGATAGTGGTATTCACTGGACTTCCTTGTATGCGTATAGATATTATCCTGTCACTGACAATATTGTACTTCAAGATGGATCTAGCAACGACTTTTTAACTACGAAAGCAACTCCATTTTTCCTCACCTTATCATCTCCAGAGTAATTTATCCTATGGTCATCCGACTCAAAATGTCCCATGCCAGTCCATCTCATCTCATCTCACCGATGCCTAGTATGTCAATATTTATGCGTTCCATTTCTTCCTTAACAATATCTAATTTTCCTTCAGTCATGGTTCTCACATTCCATGTCCCAATCACCAGTGTCTGCTTACAACTGTTCCTCTTCCTTTGTATTTCCATACTTGAAAACTCAACCTCCTTTGCCGTTTCTGTTATCTAAATGTGTTCTGTTGTACACAGAGTTTTCAGAGGCCTGCCATTTCAGAGGTGGATGGCCAATCCTTCTTCCTAGTCTGTCTTAATGTGACTGTTCAGATTTAGAGAAGTATCAGACAGACCAGCAAGTTAAAGATATATCCCTTATTGCGGTGTTAACTTTAGTGTCAGTGTGGTCCCTGCCTTTCTCACATGCGTCTTTACCCACTTATTTCCCTGCTCCATCATCCATTGGGGTACCCAGCCACTTCTACTCCCTCCCTTCACATCTATCTCCCTTTGACCAGCCCTCCATCTAATAACTTATATATGAAATTCCATGGCTTCTGTGATTCCAAACACATCAGCTGATGGTAGTTCCTTATGTTGGGATCAATGTCTCTGAAGTTTAGTTGTAATGTTTCCCGCCTAAAGGTGATGCATCCTGTTGAACTGGTGTGTAGATAGGCTTTTCTTGGCCCGAGAGCCACAGGCCCTTGGGCCAGAATGAATGTCTCGCGGTTTTTTCTTCTTCGATTACCTGGGGGACATGGGAGGGGTCTCTAAGCTGCCCAGCCTTCATTCAGCTTGTCAGATGCCTATCCCTAGCATATACTTAGTTTTGGGTTTTGTTTTGTTTTGTTTTGCCACCAATAGGATACAAATCAATAATTGTTTTCACAATTTTTTTTATTATTTTGTTTTCACATTCATGTTGTTGTTGCTGTTATGTGCTATCTAGTCAAAACTGACTCGTAGTTGTCCCTGGATTTTCACAGTTAGTAAATGTCATGGGGGGATTGTCCATCTTTCACTAGGTAGCATCTGGTCGATATGAACCAAGGGACATTTTAATCCCCAAAATGATATCTTTGCTTTCTAAAACTTTAAGAGTTGGCTTTTTTTGATTTTTATATTTTTCGTTGACTTTTTTTGGTGGCATATTGCCCTATACAATATGTCATTTAATACTTGGCTGCCGCTTGTTTATTGGGGTTTTGTTTATTTGGCAGATTTACCCCCTGAAATATGTCTTTTTCATAATTTCCTGCTGTTTCTATCATTATTGATTTGGGTTCCAAGTAAAATTAAATCATTGAGTTATTTTTTTTCCTTTTTATCCCAATATTGCTTTATTAGTTCAATTGTGGATACTTTTGTTTTCTTTATTATGTTTGAGTGTGATCTGTATAGGAGGATGAAATTTGGTTCTTCTCTTGTTGAAGTTGTGTTATGAACCCTCAAATTGACTTTGATCGTAGTGACCCTATGAATAGCAGATCTGGACCTTGTCCCATCTTACACCTTCTTCACATTAGCTGACATGCTAGAGCTCATTGTTACAATCACTAGGACAATTAATCTTGTTGAGGATCTTCCTCTCTTTCCCTGACCATCTATATTCCACAGACTGATTGACGTCTTTTTCAAAGGACCAGTCCTTCCTAACAGCATTCCCGAATTATATAAGACAAGGTTTCACTGTCCTTGCCTCTAGTGAGCAACTTCCTTGGAAGTCACACTTCTCCAAGACAGACTTGCTTATTTTGGAGGCAGTCTTTGGGAAATTCAGTACACTTTTCCAACATCACAATTTAGAGACATCAGTTTTCTGTCATTCTTATTCATGGTCCAACCCTCAGATGCATAGGACTAAACTGAAATTGCAAGTAACGTGGGTCAAGTGTACCTTAATCTCTAAGCTGACATTATATAAATGGCATGTATCATACCCTTATTATACAAGAAACAAGTGTGTGTGTGTGTGTGTGTGTGTCGGTGCACACGTGCACACACACACATTTGCAAGTTAAACAATGTAGACTCTTTTTTGATTCAATACATTGAGTCAAGAATAGTTCTAATCAAGACTAGCACCCATGTCTATTGGTTCCAAGCCCTTCCTTCTATTAATGCATAAAAAAGCTAAATCTAGACAAAATAAAATCAAATATTTTTAGATAGAATTATATTCAAACATGGTTGTTAAATTCTGAAACTTAGTGACATGAAAAAAAAATACTCAGGCAAAAAGAAAATAAAGGATAAAAACCTATCACTGCAGAAGGCATTTCTAATTAAAGAAGTGTGGTTTCCACTCATTGCCACTGGCATCAGCCCAGAATCTCAATCCCACACTGTGACGGTTGACCTGAGAACACAATGGTTTGAGCATTTGTAGCCAAGAGAACATTGATTACATATGTTTATTTCCTATTTCAAGTTACAGAGTTCTCACTCCAGTACTTTTAATCGCCCCAAAAAGGGTAATAAGTTTGCTCATCATAATATTTCTCTTGACCTATTAATTAAAAAAAAGAAAAAAAAACAACCTAAAACAAAACTAACCCTACAGCAAAAACAACAGTAAAAACAATTTTTAAAAAAATTGGTCGGTCACTATGAAGTTTTATAGACTTAGAAAGACACTTTTTTTCAGCAATAAATTTTGCCTAAAATATTAAATGTTGACCAAGGTAACTGAGATGTTATGGAAAAGTAATAAATGTATTTACTGAAGTAATACCAAAAATGAAATAATTATTTACAAGAAAAGAAATGGAACTTATTTCTTAAACTTTTAAAATGCATTTACCTCAACAGATATATTACCATATAGTATTGGAGACTTTCTAAGCCTGATTTACAAAGTAGGGACTGGTTTAAAGGTATCAGTTTTTCCATGCTTGCTGTCCTCCACCTAATTGCCTCCAAGACTGTCAATTACTTATGATATCCTGTGTCTCAAAAGCATCACTGTAGGGAGCAGTACTGAAAGAAGTTCTGTCTAGATTGTAACAGAGTAGGGGTCTGATTTTCTATCCAAGATAAATAATATTTCAGAGAAATATTAGTAGAGATAATGAAGAACCCGAATAAGTCCATAGCTGCTCTGTAAATAAAAAAGGGTAATCTGAATCTGAATGGGATGTAAATATGGAGGGATTTCTAATAAGTGGAGAGTATATGAGAAGATTCACACATATATACATACACACTTACCTAAGTGAAGTAAAGGAGAAATGCATTCCTGTTTCTTAAATATTCTGCAAGAAATTTTATAATGCTATTTTATTTTTAAAATAGCTCTGGGCGCCTAGTGGTAAGAAATTTACTGCAATCTTGCAGGCATTTGGTTCTAGGCCACAAGCTGCTCTGTGGGAGAAGGTTGATCAATTTCCTCCCGTGCAATCACCTGTCTCTGAAAACCCGCTGGAGGGTCAACTATGGGTCAATTCCGATTCAATTTTACACAACACCAGCAACAACAATATTTTATTTTAAAAGAGAAAATTATATATCAATAATTCCTCAACATTTTATAGTATAATCTTAACAGGGAGTTATTTGTCTACTATCTATTCGTTTTTATAATTCTATAGATAACTCTAATAGCCTAGTAGTAAGGAGCTGTGCTGCCATCCCAAAGGTACACAGTTCAAACCCATCACCTGCTCTGCAGGAGATAGATGGACAATCTCTTCCCATGCCATTTACTATCTCTGAAAACTCACCAGAGGGTCAGTATGTGAAAGGATCAAGGTCAACATGAGGGAAGTCATATCTGACCTCTAGTAACTTTACAAGAGGGAGCCAACCCCACCAACAATATCCACCACACAAAACTAATTCCCAGGAGTTCAGATATGTCCTTCACTTTCTCGTACCTTTTTATTCTAGCATCAACACCAATCCTACTGCTCTACTCCCTGATCACATGGAACTATATTTGCACTGAAGAGATGAGGGAGGTCAAAAGACTGTACTTCAAAGTGGTAGCAGAAGACAATGACTCAGCGTGACAGCTTCTAAAACGTGTTCACTGGAACCTCGGCCTTGTGGCTTTTGGCCAGTGTTGCAAAGCTCTCAGTCCTGCCTATTATGGCTCTTCAGCCCAGCCTTCCAACAAAGATGGGCAAAGACTCTTAGCTCTGGTTCTATGGCATGGCAGTCCCAAAGTTAGCTCTGTTTTGTGTCAGATCTCTGGTTCTCTGTTCTCTGCTGTGGTTGTTACTGTTAACTCCTGTAAGCCTCAATCTGAATGGTGCAGGAATCTTTGTCACCAAAGGACATACAGTCTTCATTTGCTGCTTCTTTGTTAGTGGTGAAATTCTAAAAACCTACCTCTGAATCTGCTCAGGTTAGTGTCAATACTAGCCAATTCCCTTGTGGATAGCTAATATACCCTATTTGCACCCTCCCACCCATCCACATGACAAAATTAAAGTCAAAGGCTAGGAAAACTATTTTGAACAATAAACCCTTAATACTACAGCTATGAGTTGGTTCTTACTGGACGTCAAACAACAAAAACAACATAATTTTAATGAGTCCTGGAGGACTGGTGTGTTCCAAGTTAAGGCACTAACTAAAAGTTTTGCAGTTTAAATACACTAGAGTCTTTTCAGGAGAAAAAAATAGGCATTTCCATCCTATTTAGATTTGTAGCCTCAGAGTCTCCATGAATGTTCATCATGAAAGTAAAGGGACTCAGAGGCAATGAGTTTGATTTTATATTGTTATTACTTTATAATCAAAGAAAGTCTTCATGTCAGTCAGAGAAAATCTTCCAACATTTTTCTGTTTCAAGATGCTTGTTTTGTTTTCCATGTGCTTGCTTATCTCTTATTTTTTCATATTTACATTTTTAAATTGCCATGTGATTTCCAGGAAAAAGAACAGCTAAAAATTTTAACATTTACTAAAATTGCTATGAATTTTTAAGCTGATTTTCTGAAATTGACATCATTTTCTTCTGACTCTTCCATCTCTGCTTTGTGGTGCAGTGACTTAAGTTATTTGGACCCTCCAGTCACAGTCTTGAATTTTGTGATATCTGTATCTATGACTATGCAAAGGCATTTGACTGTGTGGATGACAACAGACTGTGTCTTACTCTGAAAAGAATGGCAATCCCAAAACATTTGATTGTTCTTACGTGAAACCTACACTTGGACCAGCAGTCAGTCATTAGAACAGAGCAAGGAGACACTGCATGGTTCAAAATTGGGAAGGGTGTATGCCAGGCATGTGTTCTGTCTCCATACCTTTTCAACCATATACAGAACAGATCATTTGGGAGGCTTGGTTATATGAGGAGGAATGTGACATCAGGATTGGAGGAAGATTCATCAACAATGTGAGTTATGCAGATGATAAAACCATGCTTGCTGAAACTGAGGAGGACCTGAAGCACCTATGCAAAAGGTCAAGGACTGAAACCTTCCAAACGAATTGAAGCTCACCTTCAAGAAAACAAAGATTCTCACCTCTGGGCAGATTGATAGCATCATATTAAACTGTGAAGAGATTACGATTGTTAAAAACTTTAGTTTGCTCAGTTCCACAATCAAAATCAACACTCTTGGTACCAGTAACCAGGAACTCAAGAGACGAATTGCATTGGGAAAGTTGGCTGTCAGTACCTCTCTGGAGTACTGAAGAGCGATGATATTAGTCTGGAGACTAAGGTGCGCCTGATCCAGGCCAGTCTTCACAATTACTTACTGTGTGTCAGACAGCTGGACGTGACTAGGGATGATAAAAAGAGAAATGATGCCTTTGAGCTGTGGTGCTGGAGGAGAGTGTTGACTATACCATGAACTGCTAGGAGAATAAACAGGTTCATCCTCGAGACAGTGAAGCAGGCTGCTCCTTGGAGGCAAGGATTCTGAGACTTTGTCTGACATATTTTGGGCATGTTGCAAGGAGGGACTGGTCCTTGAAGAGGGATATCACACTTGGAAGGGTGGAGGGATGGAGAAAGAGAGGGAGACCATCGATGAGGTGGATTAATGTGGTGACTGGGGTAATGAGGGTAGGTGTGTCAGAGACGGTAAAGTTGGCACAGGATAGAGCAGGTTTCAAGGCTGTTGTACACAGGGTTGCTATGAGTTGCAAGCGACTCAATGGCACATAACAGCAACAACAACATATCTAGACTTACTCAACTCAGAAGGGAGTTATTCAATAGGTCAATTTGGAGGAAATTGCCCATTTTTCTCTGATGGAGAAGTTGGTGGATTCAAACTTCACTGATTAAAAAGAACTCACAGCCATACAATCGATTCTTACTAATGGTAACCTAGGTTTCTGCATTTATAAATATATATGATAGTAGATACTTTTCTCTCAAGGGGTGACTGGTAGATTCAAACTGCTGACCTCTTGGTTGTTATTGTCTGTTGTTTTGTACCTCTGAGTAACAGTTGACTCAAAGCTGACCCTTTAGCAGGTTTTCAGAACCTATAAATATTATGGGAAGAGATTGTCCAAAATGTAAAACCACAAGGATCCTTATATCATTGAATGACCATGGTAATAAATTAGGAAACACTCAAATAGCCCTTAATAAATGTTGTCATGCAAACTGTTGCTGTTGTTGTTATTGTTATATGCCACCTAGTTGCTTGTGACTCATAGTGATCCTATGTACCTTAGCTCTGAAACTTTCCCTGTCCTGAGCCAATCTCATCATCTCAGACAGACTTAATCTGATTTTCCCAGCCACTGAGTCAATCCATCCCATCCTGTGTCTTTCTTTCCTGAGCTGTTCCTCCATCCTTCCAAGCATGATGTCCCTCTCCAAGGACTGGTCTCTCCTGTCTACATGCCCAAAGTATGTGAGACAGAGCCTCAAAACTCTTGCCTCCAGGGAACAGCCTGGTTTCACCCTCTTCAGGAAAGGCCTGTTTGTTTTCCTGGCACTCATGTATGTTCAGCACTTTTCTCCAGCACCACAACTCAAAGGCATTGATCTTTCTTTTTTCATCCTTAGTTATTGTTCAGCTCTCTGGTGCATAGCAGTAATTGCAAAGACCATGACTTGGATCAGGCACACCTTAGTTTCCAGACTGTCATCATTGCTTTTTAGTACTATAGAGAGGTCTCAGACAGCATAGATTCCCAATACAATTAATCTTTTCCTTTTCTAACTGCTACTGTCAAAGTGTTTGTGAAACCAAGTAAGCTTGAAGTTATCAACAATCACAATCTCTTCTCCATCCATCATGAAGCTGCCAACTGGCCCCGTGGTGAGAATATTTGTTTTCTTGATGTTGAGCTTCAATCCATATTGAAGACTACAGTCTTTGACCTCTGCAGCAAACACCTCATGTCCTCTTTAGTTTCAGCAACCAAAGTTGTGTCATCTGCATAACATAGGTTGTTGATGAATCCTTCCTCCAATTCTGATGTTACATTCCTCCTCATAAAGACCAATCTCCTAAAGCATTTGTTCTGCACATATATTAAAAAGGTATGGAAATAGGATGCCTCTCTGATGCACATTTTTCCTGATCCTGAACCATGCAGTGTTTCCCTGCTCTGTTCTGACTACTGCTTCCTGCACCAAGGTCAGATTTTCATGAGCACAAGCAAGTGTTCTGGGATTCCCATTCTCCTTAAGGTTAGCCACAATTTGTTGTAATCCACACAGTCAAATGCCTTTGCATAGTCAATTAAACACAGATAGACATTCTTCTGGAACTCTCGGCTTTCAACCAAGATCTGTCTAACTTTAGCTATGATGTCCCTAGTGCCATGGCCTCTTCTAAACCACATTAGACATACTTTTCTTTCCTTTTAAAAAATAAGGCATATCTTCATAAATTAACATGAAATGTTAATGTGATATTATGGTATATTGAGAGACATGCTGACCTAGTTGCAAGAAGCTGTGCTGCAATCCTGAAGTCACAGAGTTCTAATTCACAAACTGCTCCATAGGAGAAGGATGAGCAGTCTCCTTTTGTGCAATTAGCTTCCTCCAAAAACTTGCTGGAGTTTAGGCTATGAGTCTATTCCGACTCAACAGTACACCATCACCACAGCAACAGAAATATGGAGTAATAAGTGAAAGTTTATACTGCATCCCATGATCAAATATATTTGTTGTAAAAATCTGCCTATGTGTAAGGTCCAATGCTGATTGATTTTATAAAGCATAATGCAAGGGAATCATTGTAGGAAACACAAAATTAATGAAGAATTGTGTGAAAGACAATGTATACAAACTTTTTAAAAAATACAAGAAACAATTTTTTAAAAAGAATATGAAAGGGGAAAAGTTGATAAATGTGAATAAATGTTGATTTAAGTGGCATATATTAATATATGTGCATATATATATTTATATATATATATATATTTATATATATATTATTCCTGTATTTGCATTAAAATGCTGACATTATATGAATCAATTTAGATTGGAAGCATCTAAAAAACATGTCAAACCCGCAAATAATATGTTTGAAATGAAGAAAACATAAACTCAAGAAAACAAAGATGCCAAAAATAGATGCGCTCACTAAGCATATATTTGTGCTTTGCAAATGCTGTGAGTGATCAAACTGACATTGTATCTTTATGTTTATTAACTTCTGGGTAACACACACCTATTTTCTGAATTCTCTTGATGTTCATGTGGTGAACAACTAACTGCACATGAACAAATTAAAATGTCTGAGGGAGACTGATTTTATCCAGGTAAGTTCAGGAATAAAGATAAGTAGCACATTATTTTAAGACAAGATCTTCAGGAGATAACAATTGTCCTAGAATTACCTTCTACTGGGATATGAAATCCAAGAATTTATCTCCGATTAAACCCCAAGTGTTGTCAAATGGCCTTACTTCTTCCTGTGCTGAGGAGAACTGGTTACTATAACAACCACTGCAGCACTACTGCTAACCACACACAAAAATAAATCCCATAACCTCCAACTAATTCATGTCCCCACAGTCACAGTTAACCAGGCAATTTATAAATTGACAGATATACAATAAGAAAACAGTAAAGCGAAAAGGATTTAGCATTAGAATATTAATCACCAGAGCAAGTTTTAACAAAATACAAGATATAGAGAAAAGTGACCTAAAAGGGTAGTTGCCACTTCCTATTTGAGGTAATATTATTCCCTAAACTGGAGATAATAAGAAAAGAGTGCTCCAGTTATACAGAAAAATGACACTACCGCTTCCCTTCCCAACTAAATGGTAGGATATGAGTGAAATAGAGAACTAATTATTTATATCAGAAACAAAGCAATGGATATGTTTTCAGAAACACTCCCTATTTTACCATAAAGACTATGGAGAGAGGTGATAGAAATGCAAATTTGAAGGCTTTTATTGTTACTTACTATAAAATGGAGATTACATTTCTATCTCTCCTATCTTCTGTAGCAGGAGTGGCATCCATTTCCTAATATAACATGCCTCCAGAAACTCTATGAACTTTGATAAATGTTGATAGTTGTAGAGGGGCTTCAGGCATTTTGTTCATAGGATTGGTATGAGTCGTGCTCAACTTGAAGGTAATCAACAACAACAACGTTCTGTATCACTAACTGTAACATTATATGATGTTCTTAGAAGTGATTTGAAAGACTTTTTAAAAAGTAATATTTACTATTAATAAAAATGGTGAAGTGTGTAAATGTTTTACTGGTCTTGATCAGTGTTTAATAATACTGCCATTTTCCTTTGATCAATAAAAAACATATTTCTCAAAGCTAAATAATCTAATATTCTGCAATAAATGTACTTCTCTATGATTGAAAACAAATGTGCAAATACAAAAGAATAAAATCAATTAGGTGTATTCAAATATCAGTGGATATAAAACATTTTTTAAAAGAATCTTTTTTAATTATAAATGGTAAGAACAAAAAAATCTCAAAGGAAATAATTCTTGTTTGAACTCTTCCTATTGTACGTACGTATATATGTATGTATGTATGTATGTATGTATGTATGTATGTATGTATGTATTGGATAGTTGATCAGCATTCGAGTACTTTACAAAATTTAGCTACATAAAATTTCCAATTCTTGTTATCTTAATCTATTCTCCTTCATATAATCACTCACTCATTGACATATAGTTGAAAGTATAGAGAGAGATGGAGACAGTGACAGAGTTAGAGGTAGAGATTAGCAACTCTACTCTGTGTGTGTATATGTGTGTGTATGTGTATACAGAGATTTATATACTGTTGTTCTGTTAAGTTCTGCCAAATAGAGAATGACTCAGAATGAACTTATTAACAACCAATATGAACACTGTCCTTTCCTGTGCCATCTGACACACTCAGGCCCATTGCCACAGTCATCATGTCAATCCACCTGGTTTAGAGTCTTCCTGTGCTTTGCTGCCCCTCCACTTTCACAAGCATGATATTTCTCTCCAAGGAACAAACTTTCCTATCAATATGATCAAAGTATGTGAGAATTAGTCTCCTCCTCTTTGCCTCCAAGGAACACTCTCTGGCTGCACCTTTTCCAAGAAATATCAATTTGTTCTTTTCAAAAGATGAATTGCATTAGAAAAGCTTGCTGTCAGTGACCTCTCCAGAGTACTGAAGAACAAAGATGTCAGTCTGGAGACTAAGCCATGGTCTTCTCAATTACTTTCTGTGTGTCAGAAATATGGACAATGATTAGGTGTAATAGAAGAATTGATGCCTTTGAACTGTGGGGCTGGAGAAGAGAAATAAGCCATGGACTACTGGGAAAGCAAACATATTTATTCTAGAGAGAGTGAAACCAGGCTACTCCTTTAAGGCAAGGATTCTGAAGCTTTGTCTAACATACTTTGCAGATATTACAAGGAGGGACCAGTCCTTGGAGAGGGACATAATGTTGGGAAAGTGGAGGACAGCATAAGAGAGGAATATGAAATGGATGGATTCAGTGATTGGGGGGTAATGGGGGAGATGTATCAGAGACATTAAGGCTAGCCCAGGATAGAGCAGAGTTCAGAGCTGTTGCATATAGGTTCACTATTTGTTACAAGCAATTTGACAGCACATAACAACAACAAATAGATCAGTGAGTCATTCCTGGCAAGTTGGTACTGAAAATGGCTGTGGGTTTTCAAATGCAGTAAATTGCTTGGGAATATGCCCATCTTTCTCTTACAAAACAACTAGTAGATTTAAATTCCCTGCCTTTGGTTTGACAGCCACAAGAAATTCTCCACATAAAAAGACAAAAACAAAAGAAAAAACAACCAAAAAAGGACACCCAGGAGCATAGTCCAGTGAACTCTGATGGCACGGTGGTAAGAAGCTGCACTGTAATCCTAAGGACACACAGTTCAAATCTGTCAGATACTATTGATATACAATTTCCTTTTCTGTGATTTACTGCCTCTGACAACCTGCTGGAGGATCCGTTGTGAATCAGTTCAGACTCAATGGCACACAACACCAACAACCAACAGTGTATGTCCTAGTCCATAAGAAGTAGAGCTGTGACCAAAAATTTTATATACTTAATTAAAGGGAACCATTTATTTAGCTGTAAAAACAATAATACAAATGACAATTTCCCATTTTAGCTTGCTTTTTACCCTCTAAAACTAAGTCATCAAAATAGCTTGTTTTAAAGAGAAATGAGAGCATGTGTGACAATCTTGTCTTGACTGAGTTCATGTACACCACGTTCTCAGCTACAATAGTATTTTTATAGCTGACTGATAAACATCTGAAAATAGAGACAAATGTTGACAAATCTAACTAGAGAGTGGGATTGTGTTCTATAAACACTTGATTGAAATAAAATCTATTTAAACTGAAGAACTACAAACTAACGATAGAATGTGTTAGAAAGAGTAGAAGTTCAGAAATGGTTTTGTTAGAACAAATAATGCCTATGATTAGTTCTATGAATAACAATCATGTTAACAAAGGCAAGGTCTACAGAAAACTAAGAAGGGAAAGATATAAAAGGAAAAAAATCCAGTTATACAACCTACAGAATTTCATTTTCTGTATTAGTAAAATCAATTTGTCTGTAATCATAAAATCAGTATCATGTTTCTATGCTTTTGATTGCATGTGGTCTTATCTTTATAATATTAAGTCTTAGGCATAAATAAATTTCTGTTTATTTTCTAAATTGAGTAGAGTTTGTTGTTTCTACTGAAAAAATTATCAGTATGGCTTTGATCATACAATTTATTCATTTTAATATTTTCTAAGAGACTAAATCTGCACCTTGAGCTGTACTTTTATTACTTAAAAAGTTTCAAAATTTTTCATAACTTTTTTTTAAAAAAAATAATGCTAAGTTTCAATAATGTGAGTGAAACAGATTCTTGGCTAATTGACAAGATTTAGACCAGTGTTACTCCAACTGGCATAATTTGAACTGGCTTTTTAAAAAAAGTAAACTAAATCAGAATAGAATACATTTATGGAAAGACCTTAAGCCTTTGAGCAATTTTTCATCCTCAAAACCCTAGCATGGCATTCAGAATCTGTACAATTTTCTACTTTCCTCTTTTTTTATGGCAGTCTGACTGGCATGATAATTTACCATCTGTTGCGAAATTAAAGATTGGCTGTTCAAGTCTTTCCAGAGGTTGTGTGGAAGAAAGGGCAGTTCTACTCTAGAAGACATGGGAGAGAATTGACATCTACAAGTTCTCTTTTTAAATGCATTTCTCATATATCAACACATAGAATCCCAGAAGTAAGATCTACTAATTATCCTCCTCTTCCAATCCAGTTCCTGAGACTTTGTGTGTTAAATTTCCATTTTCGATGTCCTTTTTCTTTCTTCTACATCTATACTTGATTAATAATGCACAATCTAACTCAAGTCTCTTCACCAACATGAAGTTCACATTTAGCCTTAAGTAATCTCTTTTTCAATGTAAATCTCAATTTGTCTAATGATTTTTGATAATTTGTTTAATATTATAGGCTCCTGAGTAGTATTTGTCACTTATGCAAATGTCCTTCATCTAACCATTTGGTACTAATTTAGAAGATTGTAAAGGAGTATGATTCATATGTTATCCCATAAAAGGTAGCAAATTTTCTTTACTGGTGCTAATTATAAGGCACATTTATGGAAAAGTCATTAAAAAGAAATAGATTTGGAATTACATGCATACTCTTCCATTTAGTCATTTTTGGAATTTTGAGAAATTTATTTACAATTTCCATAATAGTATGTAAAGGGATTCATTATTTCTTTTTTATGGTATTTTGTACAGTGTATTATATTATTAGGTCATTCTATTATTATTATTGCAGCTGAAAAAAAATGAAGCACAGAAAGCTTCCAAAAAACAGTAGCTGGAAAACAGAAAGGGTACACATTCTCTGACAGAGCTCTTGTCTTGAGAGATGTGAATTTCTAAATAACAGTACTGTCAGATGTACATTTAGATTTTTTCCTGCTACAAAAACAAATTTCAGGATTATTTGAGGACTGACAATTCAAAGCGGTTTTAGATGCCATCTAGTTGATTTTGAAGCAGGAATGGCATCCACTTCCTAAATAACATGCCTCTGGGAACTCTATGAACTTTGATAAATGTTGATAGTGGTGGGAGGCTGAAGTTCTTTTGTTCATAGCGTTGCCAAGAGTTGTTCTTGACTTAAAGGCAGTCATCAACAACAGTTAATTTTGATGTATAGCAATTCCATGTGACAAAACTATACAATAATTTTTTTTAGGCTGTAATGTTTGTAGGAGTAAATCTCGGGATCTTTTTTCCAAAACCCATAGGTGGTTTCTAATCACTACTCTTTTACTTAGAAGCATAGAGTTTAACTGTTGTAATTGCCATCAAGATGATTCCAACAGTTCTCATTTTATCAGGGTGTATTCTAAGCAGTGAAATATCTGGGTTATACGGAATTTCTGTGTTCAGGTTTTGAGGAAGCCTTCCAGAGTGGTTGTTCCATTTTACAATCCCACTAACATTGTATAAATATTGTTATGTCACCACATCCTCTTCAACCCTTATTACTAGCAGTCCTGTTAAACTTTGCCACTGTTACTGGAGTGAGATGGTATCTCATTGTGCTTTTGATTTGCATCTCTCTTATTACCAGTGATTTGGAACATTTCTTCATGTGTCTGTTGACCATTTGAATATCTTCCTCTGGGAAAATCTTTCCATGTCTTTTGCCCTTTTTGTAAGTGAGTTAACAGTCTTTTTCCTGTGGAGGCCCAGGAATATTCTGTAAACTTGCGTTATGAGACTCTTGTCTAAGATGGTATTACCTAATGTTTCTTTCCAGTTGGTAGGTTTTCTTTTCATCCTGTTGGAAAAAGTTTTTAATACGCACAGGGATTTAATCTTTAGAAGGTCCCATTCATCAATTTTATTGTCTTCAGATTGTACATTTCTGGTTGTATGTTCATAGCAGTGTTATTCACCATCACAAGAATGTGAAAATAGCCCAGATGTGCAACCACAATCAAATGGATTGAGAAATTATGGTACATTAATACAATGGAACACTACACAGGATGCAGGAGGAATGATTTTGTAAATTGTTATCTAACTTGGGAGGGACTGGAGAGCATTATGTTGAGTGAACTAACTCAGTCCCAAAAGGACAAATAATATGTAAAATGATTAATATAGAATGAGTGTGAGGATACGCTTACAAGGAAGTCCAGTGAACACTACTATCATCCAG
>NW_006399760.1:26982571-26995190 GCF_000299155.1 Elephantulus edwardii | reverse complement strand
GGATTGATTCAGTGACTGTGGTAATTGGGATGGATATGTCATAGGCAATGAGATTGGCACAGGATAGAGCACGGTTTAGGGCTGTTGTACATAGGGTCGCTATGAATCGCAAACGACCCGATGGCACATAACAACAATAACAACAATGAGGATCCAAGATGGGTGTGGAGGCAGAGGGATGAGGATGTGTGTTGGGGGGGAATTAATCATAGGTTGTTCAATTTGATGTCTGGGGGGATGAGGTAAATTGGAAATATCTGGCTTCAAAAACAATGTATTAGAATTTTGTAAATAAACTACTATAAAATAAAAAAAAGTAATAACACCCCTCAGAAAAACAACAAAACAAAAAAAGATGATTCCAACATACAGTGATCCTGCAGAAAAGGTAAAACTGACTCATATTGTTGTTGTGTGTATGGGATGAGATTGCCTATGCTTCTCCTGCAGAGCAACTGGTGGATGCAAAACTGCATGCCCTTGGGATAAAGGCATAGATTCTTACCACTAGACCACCAGAGCTCCCTAAATCATGGGGTTTCCAGATCTTTACTGAAGGAGCCTATCTCATCTTTCTCCTTGAAGTGGCTTCTGGGTTCAAACCACTACTTAGCAGTTGAATGTTTTCACTTCTGATCCACCAGAGCTCCTTGAAAAGAAAAAAATTCTTGTTGTTGTTATGAGCCATCACATCCAAAGTGACTGCTATCTCACCTTCCAGGGGATTTTCTTAGGCAATAAATCACACGGGAGATGAATGCCCATCCTTCTCCTGTGGAGCAGCTGGTAGGCCTCTATACATTTAGGTAGGCAGCACAATTCCTTACATCTAAACCACCAGAGTTCCCGACAATAAAAGATAGTGCTTTACATTTGCTGTAAGAACTGGACACATGAGTGTAAAGAAATTTTTATCACTAACAGAACAACCTGTTAGAGGGCTACTTGTTTCCTTCTTGTTCTATTGTTGATGAAGCAATCTGTCCTTATGTTCTTCTGAATACTGATGGACTAGTTTTATGGGTTAAATGAGTTCTTAAATTATCCCATTTAAGTGGAAGCGTGGCCTGATAGAGTGGCTCTAACAATCATCCAGCACAATTATAATGGTGGTTTTTCTTCAGTTACAACCAGAATTTGAAATTGAAGTTGATTTCTAATTAATCATTCCAAATTAAGGCAGCATATATAAAGAAAGAACAAGGAAATATCTTTAACATCTTTGGTTTTTAATAGGTATGACCTTTAAGTTTTAATTTCATGACAGTTTATGCTGTTAAAAAAAGTAAAATGGAAAAAATCTAAAAATATGAAGTCTAAGCATTGTACTGAGAAAAGTTTAAGTTTCCATGCAGTTCAGATGTCCTAAGTATAAATACTGCTTACTTCTCATCATAGTTCTCTCTTTTATTAAATCTTTCTGCCTCTATCCTTCTTCATAATTTATATTATTCATGTCTTCAAACATCATTAAATATTTTATTATATAGTCCTTAATTATTTTCTTCCCTATGAATCTTACACAATTCTGTCAATGTTAGCATAATCTTCAAATACTTACAAAGAAAAGTTATTAATATACCCGCACTTCAAATTCACAAACCAACAACCAAATCTTAAATGAAGAAACTGAGGATTTCTAACCACTTTTAGAGTCTTAAATTGGTCAAACATGTAAAAATAAGCATAAATAACAATCAGTGAACAAAACATAAAATTGGAAACAAAATAGAATTGACAGTTGGAAAATATGACATTGGTAAAAGAAATGCAGTTGATATAATTTTGTGTGACTAACAATTTATTCATTGCAAATCTCTTAAACAGAAACTCTGTACATGTGCTTGAGCATAATCTGAAGAATTCTGAGAATTGTTTCTAGAATTCAAAGAAATCAGCTTAATACTACATTTGTGGAAAGGCAGCATAATTTCATCAAAATCACTGGTCAGTGCAAAGTCTGGGTCCAACTTCTGAAAATAATCAATTGTTCATATCTACATTCAAATTGGAATGTAAGAAAATGTAAAGAAGTTCCTGAAAACCAAAATATAACCATAAGTATATGACATATGAAAATAGAGAGCATCCTTAGAAAACAGGGGTCTTTTCTAGATTATGGACAATGCACTAAACATTAATGATTGAAGATGAAATAACTTGTGAGATGAAACGAAGAATATCATACATAATAGAAAAAGAATTAATTGAAAAGACAGGAAATAAAGACTAGAACAAAATGGATATCAGAGGAGACTCTGAAATTGGCTCTGTGAATTTAGACAATCTAAAGCAAATGACACACTTTTGTTTGCAGAACAAAGCACTTAAAGCATTTGCTGGGGAAAAAAATCTGACTATAGTCTAATATAACTTATGTCCCAATATGAATAGAACAAGAATCCTCACCACTGGACCAATAATCAACATTATGATAGATGCAGAAAAACTGAAGTGGTCAATGATTTCATTTTACTTAGATCCACAATCAACATCCATACTAACAGTAGTCTAGAATTCAGAAGATGTGTTACATTGGGGAAATCTGATGTCAAGAACCTTTCCAAAGTGCAAAAAAACAACAGTGCCAATCGAAAGGTGCACCTGATCCTATTTATCCGAAAGTTGAACAATGAATAAACACAATAGACGAATCAATGCCTTTGAATTAAGGTGTTGGAGAAGAGTACTAGATAATGTAAATGGGCAAGAGCCACATGGGGACAGCCATATCTGATCTTTACCAACTCTGCAATGGAGAATTGTCCCCATCAACAACACATAATCAGTTCCCATTAGGTCAGATGTGTCCCACATCCTTCTGTACCTCTTTGACTCATCCCAACACCAATCTTATTACTTTGTTGTTGTTGATTGTCTTTGAGTTGAGGACAACTCATAGTGACCCTATGAACAAAAGGCCTGAATCCCCTCTACAATTACCAACATTTATCAAAGTTCATAGAGTTTCTGAAGGCATGTTGTTTAGGAAGTGGCATCCACTTCTGCTTCCTACTTTACTGGCTCCTAAATCTGATGTAATAGCTAACAGACACACAGGACCATATTCGGTAATCAAAAGGCTTGTGGCAAGATGTAATTATTTGGTCTGTACAGCTTCTGAAATATGCTCTCACAGGCCCCTTAGACTTAAGTCTTGCAGCTTTAGGCCAGTGTTATGAAGCTCTCAATCTTGCCAATTATTGCTCCCCTCCATCAAGATGTAAAACAAACAAAAACCCCCAAAAATAACCTTGGCCAAAGGGCTTCTAGCTCTGGTTCCATGAGGTAGCAATCCCAAAGTTGGCTCTGTCTCACGTCAGGTCTCTGGATTTCTGCTGTTCCTGTTATAGCTGCTTCTTCCATAGAACCTGAACTGACTGGCACAGGAATCTCTGACTGCAAAGGACGTGCTGAATTCTCTTGCTGTTTCTTTGCTGGTGCTGAAGTTCTTACATTCTGTTTCTGTATCTGCTCAATTGGTGAGGTAGCCAATCCCCTTGTGGACAGGTTAATACACATTATTTGCATGTTATTACCCATCCAATATGGTAGTCAGTCAAGGGTTAGGGAAGCCATGTTGAGCAATAGACCTTTAACACCACAATATCCCACGGACTGTCAAAAATAGAGGAAGACCCTCAATAGTATGGATTGATAGAGTGACTGTAACAATGGGTTCTAGCATATTAGAAATCATTAGAATGGTGCAGGGCAGGGCAAGTTTCAAATTTGTTGCTGTTCCCAGGGATGCTATGAGTCACAGTCAACTTTATGACACTTAACCACAACAAAACAAATGAAAGCAATGATGAACATGGCTGTTTCAAAGGGCAGATCAAGAATACAAAGCAAATTTTCATGACATTTCCAAAGGTGAGACATTATAAAACTAAATTGGAAGAACATGGTTGGTTCTCAACTGAAAAATAAATTCTTTCCATGTTTCAATAATGGATTCTATAAAACAGTAAATCACCAAGAGTACATCCCAAGAATACATCGCAAAAACATGGAAGGAATACATAGATTACCAAAAGAATTGTTTGGTGATGGGAAGAGATACATATTTGTCCTTATTCCCAAGAAAGGTGATCCACTAGAATCTGGATTATTGAACAATGTCATTAATGTCACTTGTACACAAAATATTACTGAAGATCACCCAAAAACTGCTAGAACAATATCTTGATAGTGAACCACCAGAAGTTCAAGATGAGTTTTAAAAAGTTTGCAGCACCAGGGATATCATTGCTGAGGTCAGATGGATCATGGATGAAAGCAGAGAATACAAGAAGAATGTCTGTTCATGTTTTATTGACTAGGAGAATGACTGTGTGGATAATAAATTATGGGTAACATTCAGAAGAAAAGAAATCTCTGAATACTTAATTGTGCTAACATTAAATCGATACCTAGATCTAGAAACTATGGTCTGAACCAAGCAAGGGAATACTACATGGTTTAAAATCATGAAGGGTGTGAATCATGGTTGTATCCTTTCTCTATACTTATCCAATCTATATGCTGAAGAAACAAAACAAAAAAACATTATATTGGACCCTTGGAAGAGGAATGTGGCATCAGGATTGAAGGAAGACTCATCAGCAATCTACATTATGAAGATGACACAATCTTGCTCGCTGAAGGTGTGGAGGATATGAAAAAAACTTGTTGCAGAAGATCAAAGACTACAGCTTTCAGTATGGATTACATTTCAATGTCAAGAAAACAAAGGCCTACACCACAGGACCCACAGTCATCACCATGATAGATGGAGAAAGGACTCAAATTGTCAATGATATAATCTTGCTTGTATGAACAATCAACATCCTTGGTACCAGCAGTCACAAAATCAAGAGATGTATTGCTTTGTGCAAGTCTACTTTCAGGGACCTCTGCAAAATTATAAAAAACAGTTATGTTACTTTGAGGAATAAGGTGCAGGTGATTCAGGCCATGGTCTTCTCTGTTCCCTACTATGTGTCAGAGAGCTGGACAATAATTAAAGCTGACAGAAGAAGCCTCGATGTCCATGGATATCTTAGTAAATGAAAAATAATATTGTAAAGAATAGGATTTCTAGAACATTACATCCTCCTATGTGCCACCAAGAAAACAACAGTCTTTGAACAAAACATTATGATAATACATAATTTAAAATCAGAAAAATGTGAGGCAATGTTGTGTCCTTTCATCATTCAAATATCAATTGTTTAAAAATGGCTTTCCTAGTCATTGGCATTGACTTACACCACATGGCTGGATGGAACTATGTAAATAATGTGAACGAGGGAAATTGAATTTTTAGGGTTGAAATGTGCAAAGAGGGCATACAGATTACTAAGAGAGAGTTGATCAGTCTTGTCACTTTACCAGGCTATCTCTCTTCCAGTAAGAAAGAAGTGGAGCATGCAGTCTTGTTCTTTAGTGCCAGAGATTCCTGTGCAAGATGGAAACTGACCAAGATGGTGACACTAAACAACTAGCAGCTGCCACGGCCAGAGATTCATGTGTAACAGAGTTGAATTGTAACTTCCATCCCATGGAGCAAATGCTGAAGATCTTTCCAGACTTCAGAAAGGACATGAGGTGGGTAGAGCATGAGATGAACACAGACTATCATGACTGTCAGGAATAAAATAGCTGTGTAAGACTGGCCCTGATTCACAAGGCTGAACGTGAATGGGCCTAAGGACATTCCTGAGAACTGTCCTGACAGAGAATTTTTCCGTTTTCTATCTGAATTGTAATCTGTTACTTCTCTAACATACTTGTGAGTATAGTCTGTGAGTTCTTTGTAGTCATTTCAGTGGATTAGCTCAACAGTAGGAAGGACAGTTGGTGCAAAAAAAAATGATAGAAGAATGTTTGTGAATATAGGGGCATATCTGACTGCATAGGAATTGTTTTTGTACTGTTCATGTTGCTGATAGGGACTGTCCTCTCCCATGGAGTCACTGGACATTGGACTTAGTCACCTGTGTGCCAGCCACACTATTTTTATAACATACCTATTCAGTATGCAGGATATCCAAATTATCCAAGTTGGACTTTATCAGGAATATGGCATCAGAATCAGAAAATTGATAAACAACTTGCCAAATGGAGTTGACATTATATTGTTTGTAGAAGATAAAGAAAACTTGAAGAACTTACTGATTAAGTAATTTACTTATGAACAAGCCTTCAGTTCAGTTTTACACATCATCATAAATAAAAGAAAAATCTTTGTTGTTGTCACTGGTGGTATGTGCTGTCAAGTTGCCTGGGACTCAGCGACCCTAGATGTACAACAGCCCTAAACCCTGCTACATCCTGTGCTCATCTTATTGTCTCCAACACCCCTATCCCCATTACCCCAGTCACTGAATCAATCCATCTCATCTTGGGTTTCCTCTCCTGTGCTGTTAATCCACCCTCCCAAGCATGACATCCCTCTCCAAGGTCTGGTCCCTCCTTACAACATGTTGTCCAAAGTATGTCAGACAAAGCATGAGAATCCTTGCCTCCAAGGAGCAGCCCAGTCTGACCTTCTCTAGGATGAAATTGTTTGTTCTCCTAGTAGTCCATGATACATTCAATACACTTCTCCAGGACCACACCTCAAAGGCATCAATGTCTTCTATCATCCCTAGTCATTGTCCAGCTTTTCAATGCATAGTAAGTAATTCCAAAGATCATGGCCTGGATCAGGTGCACCTTAGTCTCCAGACTGACATTGTTGCTCTTTAGTACTTTAGAGATGTCTCTGACAGCAGACATTCCCAATGCAATTTTTCTTTTTATTTCGTGGGTACTGGTACCAGGAGTGTTGGTTGTGGAGCCAAGCAGACTGAAGCTGTTAACAATCTCGATATTTTCACCATCTACCATGATGCTCCCAATAGGCCCCCAAAATCCTTACTCTGGACAATAACCAATGAAAAAATATTGTTTTATTCAAGACTTTCCTTTTATTTGGACTCACAAATCTTGACTACTGCTCCGTAAAAGGAAGTCACTGGGAACTTCTGCTGCCAAAGATCTCCACAGTGTTAAAGAGCAAAAATGTCACTTTGAGCACTAAGAGGTGCCTAACCATGGTATTTTCAATCATGTGAGACTAAAGAATTGATGCCTTTGAATTGTGGCATTGACAAAGAATACTGAGCATACAAAAAGAAAAAAAACCAAGTTGGTCTTCGAAGAAGCACAACCAGAACATTCCTGTTAAACAAGGATGGTGGTGTTTTTGTTTTCATTGTTGTTAAATATGACTTATAACAGCTGTGTGAACAACATATCTGAACCCTGTCCTGTCCTGAGCCATTCTTATTCACATACTTTGAGCACAGTATCAGAAGGGGCCAGCTCCTAAAGACACCATGTTTGTAGAGAAGGTTAATGAAAATAGAACTTCTTTCGAATAGATGGATTGAGCTTTGTGCAGTTAGTCCAGTTTTGCCAGCATCATTTGCTGAAGAGGTTGTCATTTCTCCATTTGATAGGTTTTATTTTCTTGTTGGATATCAGTTGACCGTAGATAGATGAGTCCATTTCTGAGTTCTCAATTCTGATCCATTGGTCTATGTACCTGTCATTGAACCAGTACCAGGCTGTTCTGGTTACTACTGCTGTGTAGTAGGTTTGAAGACAAGGAGTGCTAGGTATCCCACTTCCTTTTTGTTTTTCAGAAGTGCTTTGCTTATTTGCTGTTTCTTTCCACTCCAAATAAACTTAACAATTTCCCTTTCAGCTTCCTTGAAAAACTAATTTGGTATCTGTACTGATATTTGCATTGAACATGTAGATTGTTTATGGTAGGATAGACATTTTCACAATATTTAGTCTTTTTCTGTTGAGAAGGATATTGGCTCTTGGTTTTGCATATATACTTTTCACTGTGTTGAGGAAATTCCCTTTTATTCCAATTTTGCTGAGTGTCTTAATTAGGGAAATGTGTGGATTTTGTCAAATGCCATTTCTGCATAAATTGCTAGGATCATATGGTTCTTGTTATTTGCTTTGTCACTGTGGTGAATTATGTTGATTGTTTTTCTTATGTTGAATTATCCTTGCATACTTCTTCAGAAACCCACTTGATCATGATTATTTTTTTTAATGTGCTTTTGGATTCTATTGGTTAGGATTTTGTTAAGGATTTTTACGTCCATGTTCATGAGATATACGGGTCTGTAGTTTTCTTTCTTGGTAACATCTTTGCCTGTTTGGGTATTACAGTTATGTTTGTAAGCCAGTATAAAATTTAAAAAAGGGGAAAAAAATAGATGTTTGACACAGTTGCTCCAAGAGTGGGATTAAACATTGCAAAGAATGTGAGGATGACAAAGGGTCAGCCAGTGTTTTCTTCTGTTATACGTAAGATTGCTGTGGGTTGAAGCCATCTGGAAGGCACCTAACCAAGTCCTTATAAAGCTCTACATCCTAAATATTTCCAAATATTGTTTCATTTGTTTGAGTTAAAACATTTGTATAGAAAAAATGAGAATATAATGTCGGCTTTACAAGAGAGGAATTGCTGAATGACAATTAATTCATAACTGTATCCATATTGCTTTCTAGAGAACAGCCAAGATTTCAGAACACTTGCGTTAAACACTTGTCTCTGTTGGAAATTATCACAAGTTATATCGTATCACAACCATTCTTGATCTCAGGCTTCTTATTTGTGAAATAAATAATTTGCGTTGGATTACAGGCAAGTAATAGATATTTCATTGTGTGTCTGCAAATAAACCAATAGCTTTCTTACTAACAAGAATCTTTTTTCCTTATTTTTTCTGATGTCAATTTATTCCTCTAATTTGTTTCAGTTTATTGGTTATTAACTGTTATCATCCCCTAAGCTGATTAATAAGCAGCATTCCATGGCTTCAATTTTGTTTTTTTTTCTCTGTACATTTATTCATTCATGGAACTTCAACTTTAAATTATTTGAAGGGAATATTAAATTTTTTATTTTCTTTTTCTATTAAATAATTGTCATAGCATATAACTTTTCCAGGTATTTTATGTTATGAATACAAATCACAGACTCTTCCAGAAAAATTGCTGTCCTAGCCTCCACTGCCCAAAGGCTTTAATTTTTCAGAATTGACTTTAAAAACTTTATCAATGCTTCTATAATTAATTATCAGGTAAATATTCTTCTTTCTGCATGCTTTTCTTGTGAGAATTGAAACTATGTGCGTCAACATAACCCAGCTGTTTGGAGTTGAGAACTGATAATCACTTATCTCCTCAGAGCATTTGGTCTTGAAAATACTTGCTTGGGAACATGAGATCATAAATCAACAGACAAAACACTGTTTTGGGGCTAACTGATTTATATTAGAAATTAATTTACTAAAATCACTTCATGGTTTAAAAGAGAGAAGTAAGTGCGTGATGGCTGTATTCTCTCTACCTATTCAATCTGTATGCTGAGCTAATTATCTGAGAAGGTGGATTCTATGAAGAGGAGTGTGACATCAAGATTGGAGGAAGACTTATCAATAACCTGCTTTATGCAGGTGATACAACCTTGCTTGCTGAAAGTGAGGAGAACTTGAAGCACTTATTGCATAAGATCAAGGGACACAGACTTTGGTATGCCTAGAATGTTAATGTCAAGAAAAAGATTCTTAGTACTGAACAAATATTGTCATGATGGATGGAGAGGAGCTTGAAACTGTTAACAGCTTCATCTTGCTTGGATCCACAATTAACACCCTTGGCACAAGCTGTCAGGAAATAAGGAGCTGCATTGCACTGGGGGAATCTGTATTTAGGGACTTCTCCAAATTATTGAGGAGTAATGATATCAGTTTGATGACTAAGGTGTGTCTGATTCAGGGCATGGTGTTTCTAATTACTTGCTTCAAGCTGAGAGCTGGACAATGAAAAAGGATGGCAGAAGAATTGACATATGTGAGATATGGTGTTGGAGAAAACATCTCTTGGATGGCCAAGAAAATGAATAGCTATAGCTTGGAGAGGGTGCATATGGAGTGCTCTTTGGGGGCAAAGTTTATGAGGCCTTGCTTAACAGAGTTTGGGCATGTCGCTAGGATGGGCTATTCCTTGGAGAAGGACATGCTGCTGGAAAGGGTGGAGGGTCAGCAAAGGAGAGGATGATCCTCAACCAGATGGACTGAAATGGTGACTGCTACAATGGGCTCTTGTGTGTCAGGAATGTGAAGATGGCACAGGATAGAACAAGGTTCAGATCTTTTGTTCATAGGGTCACTATGAATCCTGTTCGACTCAACCACATCTATCAGAAACAGGAGCCCATTGTTAAGGAGCTCTGTTGGCCTAGTGCCAAGAAGCTGCACTGGAATCTTGAAAGTACATGGTTTGAGGCCATCAGCTGCTCTCACATGCTATTAACTGCCTCTGAAAACCTGCTATGGGTCATCTATGGGTCAGTTCCAATTCTATGTTATACAACAACAACAATAGTATATTGTTATGTACCATCAAATGGAAACCAACTCATTATTCCAACTCATTATTGACCTTCCCCTGGGTTTTCAAAGGCAGTAAATTGCCCAGGAGGAGATTGTCCACTTTCTCCTATAGAGCAGCTGGTAGATTTATACAATAAGCCTGCAGGTTGGCAGTGTAGCTCCTTAGCATAAGGCCACCAGATCTCCCGAATATCTGTTGCTGTTGGATGCTGTTGAGCAGAGCACAACTCATAGTGACCCTATGAACAAAATGCCTGACGTCTTTCTATAACTATCATCATTTATCAAAGTTCATAGATTTTCCAGATGCATGTTGTTTGGGAAGTGGATGCAACTCCTACTTCAACCCTAATATCTAGTAAAGAGAATATTAAAAAAAGAACACTATAAACATTTATCAAGCTGGAATAACTGAGGAATAAATTCAAGCCTCAAATTGTAATGATAAGGGATTCTAGTGGGGAAAATCTTCAGTGATGTAGAAAGCATCAGAAAAAATGGAAAGAATATATAGTCAATGTATCAAAAAGAATTGGTCCACACAGAACAATTTCAGAGAGAAGCATATGATCAAATCCCAATGGAAATGAAGAAAGAAATTAATACTGCCATAAAGCATTTGCAAAAATAAGGCCCCTGGAATTAATGGGGAAAAAATGCAACAGCAACATATTCAAAGCATATGACTCCAATGAAAGTCCTGTTTTATAACAGTGGCATTATGTAGTATTTGTCCTTTTGTGACTGAGATATTTCACTCAGCATAATGTTCTCCAGGATCACCCATTTTGTATAATATTTCACGAGTTCATTGTTTTTCAATGTTTCATAACATTCCATTGTGTTAATATACCACAGCTTCTGTAGCCATTCATTTATTGGTGGGCCCTTGGGTTGTTTCCATCTCTTTGCTGTTGTGAACAAAGCAGCAATAAACATGGGTGTGTATTATGAGGAGCGTGAGAGAATGGTAAAGATTTAATAAGGACTCAAGGATGATACAATAATAGGCATAGATCAATGGTAAATGATTAAATGTAATACAGTGTACATGAATGATTGCATGAAAACAATGTAAATGAGCAATTGAATGAAACACAATTTATAGGCATGAAACACATTGTAAATGAGATATTGTATGAAAAGCAATTTTAAAAGAGAAAGATCAAGAATTGTTAGGAAAAGACAGTTTCGTGAATTGAACCAACTGGAACACAATGCTGCAATTTCTTTTCGTTCAGGTCTATGGAGATAGCACTTTCACAGAATATATAATTTGAAATAATGGTATTTTGAAGATATTTGTTAAAAAATTCTGCAGATCAAAGACTACAGCCTTTAATATGGGTTAAATCACAACATCAAGAAAATAAAAATCATCATGTTAAATGGAGCAAAGATTGAAGTTGTCAACAATTTCATCTTACTTGAATCCACAATCAATACTTATTGTAACAGTAATCAAGAATCAGGAGACCTGTTACAATGAGAAAATCTGCTGTCAAGGATCTTTCCAAAGTGTTAAAGAACAATATCAATTTGAAGACTAAGGTGTGCCTGATCCAAACCATGATCTTTTGAATTTTTTTCCTATGCATCTGAAAATTGGACATTGAATATGAGTGACAGAAGAAGAATCAACGCCTTTGAATTGTGGTGTTGAAAATGAGTACTGACTCTCCTATCTACTGCCAAAGGAATGAATATGTCTGTTTTGGAGAAAGTATAACCAAAGTACTTACAATGTCAAGGATCGTGGAACTGTTTCACATATTTTGGGCATGTTTTAAGGCAAGATCAGTCATTAGAAAAGAACATCATGCTGAAAAAGGTGAAGGGTGAGAGAAAAAAAGGAAGACCCTCAGTAAGAGATTAACACAGTGATAGCATCAATTGGCTTGAGCATATAAGAAATCATGAGGCTAAAACAAGGTTCAGATATGTTATTGATAGAATTTGTATGATTTATAGTTGTTTTAGTGGCACCTAAAAAAGATAGTAAGCAAATATCAGTATGCCTATTTCTTCTTTCTCCTCATCTACTTTTCTACTTTTCACATGGTTATTAGTAATGCTGTTGTTGTTATGTGTCGTCGAGTCGCTTGTGACTCATAGTGACCCAATGTACAACAGCCCTAAACTCTGCTCTGTCCTGTGCCAATCGC
>NW_006399760.1:26980397-26981751 GCF_000299155.1 Elephantulus edwardii | reverse complement strand
TGTTCTATACCATCCTCATAATCTCTGACTCGTTCTAGCCCATTGCTGCAGTCATTGTGCCAACCCACCTGGTGGAAGGTCTTCAGCTCCTTCAGCATCCCTCCACTTTGCAAAGCATGATGAAGAGTTTTAAAATTTATAAAGCCAACTTCCTGATAGTTTTGAAGTCCTTCTCACCACCATTTAACTTTCCTTCATATGATTTTTTCTTTTCTCCTTTTTCATTATTTTGCTACTTGTCTAAGAATTTCTCCTATATGAGAACCTGCTTGCCAGCATTTAGTAATCGGCTATTGACTTATACCTACATTTTTTTTTCTCTTCATAACCACTCAAACATGTTCAGCATATCATTTGTGATTTTCTTCAATGCTCCCTTTTTTCTCATTATCAGAATGTTTCTACTTTTAACAACTGGATAACATTTAAATCATCCTTCTTATCTGGATTATGCCAGAATTTACTTTGTTCTTTGTTTATTTGCATTTAAGATACTTGTAAATTTGCCCTTCAGGTTTTGATGTATTTTTTTCTGCTCCAACATTCACTTTCCCCTGCATTTCTCAGGAATTTTGCAATTTACTGGCTGCTAACCCAAAGGTCTGCTGTTCAAATCTGCATGCTGTTCTCCTGGGAAAAAAGATGTGGCAGTCTGTTCCTATGAAGATTTAAAACAAAATAAACAAAAATACCCTCAACTTACTTCTATGGAGTTAGAAACAACTCGTAACTAACTCACAGGTGGATTTTTAAAGGCTATAAATTGAACAGGAAGAGATTGTCCATTTTACTTCTGCTCTGCAGAAGATGGATTCCAACATCTCATCTTTGATTTGGCAGAAAAACTTATTGACTAGGCTACTTTAGCTTCTTTTGAAAAGACTGCAGCCTTAAAAATCTAGTGGGGCTCTTCCATTGTGTTCAGTAAAGTCCATATGAGTATAGATCAAGTGGGTGGCAATGAACCATGTGACTAACTCTTGCTGACAAGCAGGGCATATGTGACATGTATAATTTCTGAAAAGAAAGAAATATGTATAAGATGCAAAGCTCACCATTTCGAAGTTTCTTCTACTGTCCCTGTCTTGCCACCAGTTTAGGAATGAAGACCATCTGAAATTACTGGTTCTTTTCAGAGTTAAACAAATTCCTCTTTTGGTCAATATAATCCAAAATTAAACAAAAAGGGGATTTTTATGACCATGCCAGAAAGAGATTGGACCAGCTTGAAAGTATGGAGTTGTAGATTTAAATGATAACATATTGTTTACAGTTGCTATAGTAAATACTATGTTAGATGGATCTTGGCTGAAAGCAGGGAATACCAGAAGAATGTCTATCTGTGTTTCATTGA
>NW_006399760.1:26977728-26979382 GCF_000299155.1 Elephantulus edwardii | reverse complement strand
CAGGCGACTCGACGGCACATAACAAAAACAACAACATAGTAAATACTGTAAGCTAGTTCCTGACCTTTTAAATCTGGAATTGCTGTGGGACAGTCTTTGGTTTTTTAATAGGCATGAATCCATGGCAGCACTGCTTACTCCTTAAACTATGTAGCAGGCTGCATAACTTACTGAACACCTCTGCTGTTGTCCTCCTTGATCCTCCTCCAGGCCCAGTAGCACATATCTCAGAACTGACCTACCATCTGGAACTCTTTTTATTCAGTCTTTCTTTTGACCTCTACACTTCATAGGTGGTAGACACTTAACACAATCAGAAGGTCATACTTGTTTTGTCTAGCACCTTCTCACCAAGTGTTAGGTTTTTCTTATAATGGTAACATAATTAACACATTTCTAATCCTTTAAAATATTAGCAATCTGAGATATTCATCAGGAAATTAATGCTTTGAACTCCTGAGGATCTTGATCATGAAGTGTCTTTACAGGACAATAAGAATTTAATAACAGTCTGTTTAATTAAATAGAAATACCAAAATAAGGAATGCAATTCAAAAGTATAGAGCTTAGGGAAAATGAAAACACAATTAAAGTTTGCAAGTAGTATGCCATTCAAACCTTTAAAACTGTAACTTGATGGGAAGAAATCCGATTTTAGGGAGTAGTAAAATATAATAAAAACACAAGAAGTAGTACACTTTGGTGAGCTCTGGTGGTATAGTCAGTAGTTATGCTGATAACTCAAAAGTTGCCCTTCCCTGGTGGCTGGAATCCACAAATGGATTTGTGGAAGAAATATGGGCATTCTCTTCCAATGTGATTTACTGCCTTGGAAATCCTGCTGGAAGGTCAGCTATGAATTGGTTGTGAATCAGCAGCAATGAGTCAAGTGGAGTATGCAATATATTTTCCTTGTTTTTCAATCTTCTTATAATATGTAGCTTGATAGAGGGTTGAAATATCTTTGTATTTATCAGTTAGATTTATTGGTAACATAAAAACAAATTATCATTTAAACCTTGAGGATAAACCAATTACATAATATAACTTTAAAATAGAGGAGAAGGGTGGGAAATCTGATGAGAACTAGATACGCTAGAGAATGCTTTTTTACATTAATATTTACACCACTTTTTCTGAGATATGTGGAGTAGGCACAACTTTACCCTTAATATGCTTATGAAGACCATGAACAATAAAAGTTAAGTGATACAAAAATTCATACAGTTCAAAAGAAGAGCCAAGTTTTAAACAGAGGACTCCCACAATAGCTTCTGACACGCCTCCAGGTAACAAACCCCAAGGCGGAGCCTAAACCGGTTGGGCCCCTGGGCCTGTGGCCCTCGGGCAAAGAAGGAAAACATAATCCATAAAGGAGTGCTACAGGACACATCACCTTCCCTTCGGAGATAGGAGATAGTACAAGTAAACTTAAGAGACACTGATTGAACACAGGGGAAAAAAATCTCTCTGACAAGCTGTCAAGTCATGGGTCGAACAATGGAACATTAATTCTGAAAACATTTGGTAGAAGTGAAGTGGTATCCTGCTGGAGGGTGGAGCTAGGAAATAAGTGGGTCAAGGCACTGGGCTAAGGGCAGGGACTACACTGTAACTAATGGTCAACTCCAAAATGAGGGATTTATCTTCCACT
>NW_006399760.1:26973030-26973525 GCF_000299155.1 Elephantulus edwardii | reverse complement strand
TACTTTTTTAAGGAAACTAACTACATGATTCAAATTTAAAATTTTAACATTCTATGATAGCCTATTCTTATCCTTAATAGATGAAAAATTATATTCATACTAGGTATATATATATATACACATACACACACATACAGACAGATTTATGTAATATTGTGATATTTATGTAATATTGTGAAATGTATTGGCCAGCTAACTATAAGGTAGAAAATTCAAATCATCTAGCCCCTCTGAGTGTAAAAATGAAAGGTAGCTATGAGAATCAGCTCCATGGCGATTGATGCATGCACACAAACATTCTTCTGATGCTGTGGAAAGGCAAGGAATTCTCCATCCATAAAGATTTACAGCCTTGGTAACCTTAAAGTGCAGTTTTACTTTGTCCTACAAGGTCACAGTAAATTCCATGGCAGTGTGTATAAACACAAGAGATGTTTTAATTTCTTTATCTTAATCTCTTGATTTTTGTAAGCAGGAGTGGCATCCACTTCCTAA
>NW_006399760.1:26970405-26971330 GCF_000299155.1 Elephantulus edwardii | reverse complement strand
TGACTACATCTGTGGAGAAATTCAGTATCAGCTGTGAAAACTAGCCCACGTGCTAACTGTGAAACATCATAAACTACTCGTGTGCAAATTCAAACTGAAGCTAAAGGAAATGAAAATAAATCCACAAGAACCAAAATTTGATCCTGAGTCTATCTCACCTGAATTTAAAAACTAATTCAAAAACAGGTTTGAGGCCCTGAACACTAATGAACAAAGGGCCAGTTGAGCTGTGGGAGGATATGAAGAATATAATCTAGAGGAATGCAAAAGGTGAAAGATGAAGAATGATATAAAAAAACCAAGATTAATGTCTGAAAATACTGAATAATTGCACTCAAACACTGAGAAGCCAAAGTCAAAGGAAGAAATCACGGAATTAAGGAGCTTACCAGAAGGTTTCACAGGTCAGTTATCATACACAAAAAACAACTCAAGGTGGATCAGAGACCTGGGTTTAAAGCCCCAAACCCTACCATTCATAAGAGACAAACTGGGATCAAGCTTAAAAGGACTAGTCCAAAGTATAAAGAGACTGCCAAATAGAACCAGAAATGCACAATTTGAAGAGGATAAAATTGATCCATGTGTGCATCAAAAACATTTTCCAAAAGAGTGAAAGAAAACCTACAGACTGGGAACAAGGATTTGGTAATACCATATCAGACAAGAGTCCTATAACAAATGTTTACAGAATTCTCTTGAGCCTCCACAAGAAAAAGACTGATAACCCAATTACAAAATGGCAAAAGACATGCAAAGAATTTTCACAGAGGACATATTTGAATGGCAAACAGACATATGAAACATATGAAGAAATGCTATAAATCACTAGCAATGATTAAAACAACTATGAGATATCATCTCACCCCAGTCAAAATAGCAAAATTTAACAGAACAGCAAGCAACAAATGCTGGCGAGGTTGTG
>NW_006399760.1:26965460-26969642 GCF_000299155.1 Elephantulus edwardii | reverse complement strand
CCATCTCACTCCAGTAACAGTGGCACAGTTTAACAGGACAGCAAGTAATAGATGTTGGAGAGGATGTGGCAAGAAAGGACCTCTTACACATTGTCGGTGGGATTGTAAAATGGTGCAACCACACTGGAAGGCAGTTTGGTGCTTCCTCAAAAAGCTGAATATAGAAATTCCATATAACCCAGCTATTCCACTGCTTGGAATATACCCTGAGGAAACAAGAACTGCCGCACAAACTGAGATTTGTAAATCAATGTTCATAGCAGCCTTATTCACCATCGCAAGAATATGGAAACAGCTCAAATGTCCAACCACAAACGAATGGATTGAAAAAGTATGGTATAGTCACAAAATGGAATACTTTGTAGCGCGCAGGAGCAATGACTCTAGATTACACCTAACTTTGGAGGGACTGGAGAGCATTATGCTGAGTGAACTCAGCCTCACAAGGATAAATACTGCATAAAACCATTATTGAAGGATGATTATAAGGATCCAGGAGGTTTGGGAGAGGTTGGAAGCAGGAGGATGAGGATGTGCAGGGGGAGGGGGAATTAATCATTGGGTTGTACAATTTAATGGATGGGAGGGGTGAGAGAAATTGATAGAATTTGTTCTTGAAAACAATGTATTCAAATTTTGTAAATAAATTAGTAGAAAATGTTTAGAAATTTTTAAAAATTTCAAAGAACCACTCAGAAATATAAAGCAAAGTATTACAACATAATGTTCGAAGAACTGGAGTCAGAAAATCAAAAGAACAAAATTGTTAAGCATTTTTTAAGCTCAAGGAAACGAACAAATTCAAGTCTCGAGTTGCAATACTTAAATCTGCTATGGGTAGACTACTGAATGATCCTGGGAGCATCAAAAGAAGATGGAAGGATCAGAATCACACAGAATCACGTACCTTTTTGAGTTGGCTGACACAGAATTTCATGAAACAACATATGACCAAGAGACAATAGTATTGAAACAGGAAGTTTAAGTTGCTCTGAGGGAACTGGCAAAAATAAGTCCCTGGAAATTAATGGAATACCACATGATTGTGCTCATGTGAAACCTAAAATTTGACCAGGGAGCAGTCATCAGAACAGAACAAGGAAACACTGCGTGATTCACAACCAAGAAAGGAATGCATGAGTGGTGCGTCCTTTCGCCATACTTTGCCAATCTATACACAGTACAGATCATTTAGGAAGCTGGACTTTATGAGGAGGGATGTGGCATGAGGATTGGAGGAAGATTCATCAACAACTTGTGTTATGCAAATGACACTACCTTGTTTGCCAGAACTTAGGAAGATCTGAGGCATTTGCTGCAGATGGTCAAAGACTGCAGTCTTTAATATGGATTGCAGAGCAACATCAAGAAAATAAAGACTCTCACCACTGACACAATTTATAGCATCATGATAGGTGGAGAAAAGATTGAGATGTTAACAATTTCAGCTTCTTCAGTTCCACCAGAAACAATCTTGACATCAGTGTTGTTGTTGTGTACCATAGAGTCCAAACCAACCCCTAGCTGATCCTCTAGTGGGTTTTCAGAGGCAATTAATTGCACTTGGAAGAGATTGCCCATTCTCCTGTGGAGCTGCTGGTGGTCTTGAACTGCATGCCTTGGGGATTGTGTGCAGCTTCTTGCCATTAGGCCACCAACAGTCAGGAAATAAAAAGATGAGTTGCCTTGGGATCTCTCTAGAAGGCTAAAGAGAAATAATGTCAGTATAGAAACTAAGGTGCATCTGAATCAAGTCATGGTCTACACAATTACTTGCTATTCATCAGAACTGGACAGTGACTAAGAATGGCATTAGAAGAATCAGTGCCTTTGGGTTGTGGTGCTGGAAAAGAGTATTGAGCATACCATAGACTGCCAAGAAGACAAACATGTCTGTCCTGGAGAGGAGGAAATCAGTTTGCTCCTTGGAGACAAGATATTGAAGCTCCATTTGACATCCTTCTGGCATGTTGCCAGAAGGGACCAGTCCTGGGTGAAGGTCATCATTCTTGGAAGGGTGTAGTGTCAGCACAGGAGAGGAAGATCCTAGAGGAGATGGATTGATAGATTGATGGGAATAGGTGTGTTGGAGAATATGAGATTGGCTCAAGATAGTGCAAGGTTCATAACTATTGCTCATAGGGTCACACTATAAGTTGTAGAAGACTCAATGGCACATAACAGCAAATTTATATATGTATTCTATGAACTTTGATAAAGACCATAGTTACAGAAAGTCTTCAAGCCTTTGAGTCATACTGCCACTATGAGTCATGCTCAACTCGATGGCAATCAACAACAAACAACATATATGCATATATTATATAGACATATATATTCATGTATATGAATACATATATTCATCCACATTACTTATTTATTTGGAGTATGAGTTGTAGAAGACTCGATGGCATATAACTGCAACTCTGTGTGTGTGTGTGTGTGTTCATATATACAAATAAATATATCCATCCATATTGCTTGTTTATTTGGAGTACCAAACTTATAAAACTAAACTATCTCTTACAAATTAGTTTTTACTATTTATTTAATATTTGTTATATAATTCAATTTCCATTTTATGAAAGCTCCTATATAAAAAGCTTTAAAAATGTTATTAAAGCTTTTATTTTGAAGGAATTTATTCAAAATCTCTGCTCTGTCCTGAACATTTGCTCCTCCTAGTGCTTTGTCTGATTATACAAATTTCATTCCAAGGGAATATTCTCATCCTATTAAGAAATATATCATTACTGAAGTTCTTCAGTGGTGGGCCAGTAGCATAAAAAAACTTTTCTATTAGAAGTCAGACTCAAAATATGACTTGAATATATGCAAAAAAATTTTTTACTGTGATTGTGATAAAATAATTTTCATTTAAAGCTAAGTAGAAACTAAGAATAAAGAGAATTTTGTCTTCAATTTTCATCTTCTGTTAACCTTTAAAGGTCACAAATGAATTCTCTCTTCTTTTTGTTGTTTGTCCTTCTTTTCTTGTTGTGTACCATTGAATCGGATTCGTCTGGCCCAGAAGAGATTGCTCTTCCTTCTCCAGAAGAGAATCTGGTGGATTCGAATTGCTTGCCTTTGGGATTACTGTGCAGCTTCTTGCCACTAGGCAACCAGAGCTCCTTGAACTGTCTCTACTTTTCAAGTCATTAGTAAAAAAAAGATTATTGATGATATCTTGATTTAGATATATTTATGACACCCAAATTACATGATGAAATACTTCTCAGACCAATTTATATGTAGTTTTGATCTTCAGATATATAATTTCTTCCTCCTTCTCCTCCTTCTTCAACTTCTTTCTTAATTCCTACTAATAGCAACCCTATAGGACAAAACAGAATTGTTGCTCTGGTAGATTGTCCACAGCAAGTTGTGCTGCTCCTATCCTACAAGTTGTGCTCCTCTAGAAGTTCACATTCACCAGTGAGTCCAAGACATAAAGATTAGAAATCTCCTACTTGTGATTTACAGCCTTGGAAACTTGTTGGAGGTTCAGCTGTAAATGAGAATTTACTTCACAGTAAGGAGTGAATGAGTAATGCCATTTTCAAGGCTGAATCCTTGGTGGAAGCGGATGGCTCCATCTCTCCTGATGAGTGGCTGGTGGGTTCAGTCCACCAATCTTTCTGTTGGAAAAACAGCATTTAATCAATATGCCTCCAGGGCTACTTAGAAGCTCAGCATTTAATGTGCTAACAGGACTGCTAAACGAACAGTTAGGAAAAAATTCATTGAGAGTAGCTATAAACCACACTCAAATTAAGGTAGATAAGGTTGCAAACTACAAAGAAAACATGTATAACTTTTAGATAAACAGAAAAGATTTCTCCTGCCAGTATGTTGTGTGCTAATGAGTCAGTACTGACTAACAGCTGGCCCTCTAGTGGGTTTTCAGAGGCAGTAAATCACAGGGTAGGAGATTACTCATCCTTTTCCTAAACAGCAGCTGGTACATTTGAACGACAAGTCTTTGGGATTATATCAGAGCTTCTTATCTCTGGCTACCAGAGCTTCCTAAGCAATAGTAGACAATAATAGTAGGTAATAATGAATTTATTAAGTATTTACTCTAGGCCTAGCTTGTGTCAGCACTTGGACAGGAATTTATAGCAAAGAAAACATAATTCTCTATCTAGTAGAAGGATGTCACATGTTATACAAATCTATTGC
>NW_006399760.1:26954152-26961179 GCF_000299155.1 Elephantulus edwardii | reverse complement strand
GAGCACTTAATGGACTAAGAAGCAGCAGCTGTCTGAACAAAACAAGGGGAAAGTGAATGGTTTAAAATCATTAACAGTGTTTTCAGCATTCTCTCCTTTCTTCATATCTGTTCAATCTGTATACCAACTAAATAATTCGAGAAGCTGGACTATGGGAAGCCAAACTTCATACCAAATATTATATGAAAATCCTTGTTCAGGAATTGAAGGAATTACAAATTTATAAGTTAGGATTTCTCTTGTGACAGATCACAGAAAATGAGCTGATTGTTCCCTGCAGACAAGAGACAGCTAGGGCCCTCCTACAGAGGGAGTGTTACTACATGTGAAATACTTCCTGAGCTAGAGCTTTAGGTTGCCAATAGAGAAAAATTTGGCTTCATTTACAAGAAATTCTTTTTATGATTTGTTTCCCTGGTTATCAATAATTACACAGAGAGGCATGGCTTGAGGCCCTTCAGTCAAGAACTGCTGGCCCCCTGTTTCATGCTCTCTGTTCTATCTCATTCCTGGCTGTCTGTCTCATTATTAATAATTATAAAAATACTTTACCCTCGGTCTGCAACACTGAAGTATATGAAGAAGAATGGGGCATCAATATTGAAGGAAGACTCATCAACAACTTGCATTATGCAGGTGACACAATCTTGCTTGATGAAGATGAAGAAAATGTAAAACATTTGCTGCAGACCAAACAGTCATTCAACTTTCACTATGGATTACATCTCAGTATGTAGGAAAACAAAAATCCTCACCGCTTGTCCAGTAGGCAACACTGTGATAGAGAAAAGATTTAAGCTGTCATTGGTTTAATTTTGCTTGGATTCACAATCAACGTCCATGGTTACAGCAGTCAAAAAGTCAAAAGATATGTTGCACTGGAGACATTGGCTGTTAAAGTCCTCTCTAAAGTGCTAAAGAACAATGATGTTGGCTTAAAGATCAAGGTGCGTACAAGCCAAACCATGGTCTTTTCAATTACTTCCTATGCATCTGAAAATTGATCAATGAATAAGGATGACAGAAGAATTGATTCCTTTGAGTTGTGGTGTTGGCGAAGCGTATTGAGTATGCCATGTACTGACCTAAGAACAAACTGAAGGAAGGACAACCAGAGTACTTCTTAAATGCGGTGGGGGGTGGTGGAGGAATCAACTCATATTGGGGGCATATTTTTAGGATGAACCAGTTTTTTGAATGAGACGTTATTTTGGGAAACATAGACAGCAAAATACACAAAAGACCTTCAATATGGATTGACATAGTGACTACCACAACAGATTTGAGAGGGGTAGAGATCATATGAATGACACAGGATACATCTGTTGCTCATAGGTTTCTATGAGTAGTAAGTAGTCAATTTGATGGCACCTAACAATGACAGGATCTGAAAGGGTTAATATCCTGTGTTTCATAAAAAAGGGGGCAGTTACACAGACACATTTGGGTGCTTTAAAATAATTGACATTAGTAAAGAGTCTTGAAAGTTAAACAGGAACATGGAGAAGTGATAAAGGGCAACCAAAGCTAAAGAAAAGTATGGAACCAAAGCGAAAGTTCTAAAATATCTTTAGTGGTAAGTTCAGCTTTCAATGAAAGCATTAAATAGGCTAGGGAGAAAGCAGGTTAAATGACTAGCATGGAGTGTTCCACACGTGTCAACCTGCAGAGCCCATTAGGAGTATGCTGAGGAACTGGAACATGGTGCTCTGGGCTAGTGGTACTGTTAAGTGTGGTCCAGGAACACCTGCGTAAGAGTTGCCCAAGGTACTTTTTAAGGCAACTGAAGGCGGCTTAAAATCACCATTTTTAACAAGCTCTCCAGGTGATTCTTAAGCATACTAAAAAGTGAGAACCCACAGCAGGAAACTCTTGTAGCATAAGAATGAGACTTTTCAGGAAAATTTCACACTGAGCAGTTCACTCATGTTATTAACACATATTTTCTACTCTACAAAGAGGTCAGATTGGTATTCACTGTTAAAGTGTCCTATCCTCTAAATCCTTATTCCTGGGCCATTCTGCAACAGCACTTCCAGCTTGTTAATTTTAGTTAGTAGGAACTTTTAGCATAGTGTGAAAATTATGACACTAGGATTTAATTGTAATTAGAAATATGTACTCAGTTTAATTTGAGAATTTTTCAGTAAATTGGAGCAAAAGGGGCCATTTCATCTTAGTGACAGAAATATATTTTCAGCTGTAGAGATAAAAAAAAAACCCACAAAACTTTAGCAAGAGGATAAAGACACTATCATTGTCATGATGATCTAGATTATAGCTGGATCTGTACATCACTGGTTTCAGCTGCAGACTCCTGGTTCATTATAGAAAATAAAACAAAGTTGGGGCGGGGGGGAACTGCTACCCTTTCATGAAACTCCCTAACTCATGAAATGATCCATTCTTAGTAGTCTAGCTGTCCTCAACTAGAGATTTGTTGTTGTTCACTGTCATCAAATTGGGTCAAACTCACGATAGAGTAATAGAACAAAATGTTGCCCAGTCCTGTGACATCTTCACACCACCGGTAGGTGTCATTTCATTGCTGTGGGCACTGTTTATTTTGAGAACTTTCTAATGTAAAGGATTCATCTTCCATCAGGATATTGGAGGCTATTCTGTCATAACCCATCAGGTTTTCATTGCCTAGCCTTTGGAAGATAATCAGGTTTTAATTCCTTCTTTTCCTACTTCTTCTTTAAGACAAATTTGTAGATAAGTTTCAAGAGTTGCATAAAGTTTTTGTCTACCCTTTTTTTGGTGCAACAATGGAGTCTTAGGGACTCAGTGGGTTAAACATGCAAATTCTAACCAAGAGATCAGCAGCTCAAATGTGCCAGCTGTTCCAAGCGGGAAAAAAGTGAGAACACCTGATTCTTTAAATATAGGCAGCCTTGGAAATCCTATGGGTCAGAGTAATCGGCTTTAATATATCCTTAAATCAGAATCGACTCAAGTGCAATAGGGTTTTTTGGATTTATTTTTTGGTAGTGATATGTCACCGAATAGATGACTCTTAGGAACACCATGAAGAGTAGTTTAGAATGCTGCTGTATCCTGCACCACCCATGAAATCTCTGCCATGTTCAAGCACACAATCACAGTCAATCCACATCATTGAAGGTGTTTCTTTCAATAACCCTCCACTTTTTCAAGCATGATGTCTTTTTTATGAGGACTGGTGCCCCTGACAGCACTCCCAAAACATGTGTAACAAAAGTTTCACTGCATTTCCTTCTAACCAGCACCTTTGTTGTACTTCTTCCAGGACAGATTTGGCAGTTCATTTGGTGGTCCATGGTACTATAGTCAATACTCTTCACAAACACCCCAATTTAAAAGCATCAACTATTCTTTAGTATCCTTATTCATTGTTTAACTTTGACACACATATGGAATAACCACCTTAATCTTTAATCTGGCATCCTTGCTCTTTAGAACTTTGAAGGTCATGTGACCACAGTACTAGAGATTTTAGTAGTATGCCTTCAAACGAAGGACCATCAAGGATGGCCAAGAACAGCAAGAAACTAAAATAGATGAGTTCCACCTCTAAATAATTAAGATTTCCTCCTCTAACTAATTAAAAGCGTATTTATATTTTAGACTTCTAGCCTTCAGAATTATAAGAAAACCAATTTATCATAACTTTAGCTTGTGTTTTTTGTTGTTAGGTACTATTGAGTCAGAACCAACCCATAGTTGACTGCCCATTGGGTTTTCAGAGGCATTAAATCACATGGGATGGGATGAGATTTAAACCTAGTCTTTCTCTCCGAAAGCAGTTGGTGGATTTGAATTGTGTGTCTTTGGAATAGCAGTGAAACTCCTTTCCACTAGGTCACTAGAGCTCCCCAGTTAGCGGTAATTAGCTGTATCAGCTATGACAAATGATTACACTTGAATCAAACTTTACTAACAGCTTGAAGGATAGAGGAAATGAAGATGCTTCATTCTATGAAATAAGAAAAGATCAAAGTGCAACAATGAACGAATGGAAATCCAAAATCTCTGTTAATGTTCATTAAAATTAATAAAACTTTTTTAAAAAGTAAAAAAAGAAAAGATCAAGACACCAGAGGAGAGAATCCCCATGTAATCTCTGGACAGAATACCTAAATGAAGTATCTAAGTGAAACCCATTGATCAGTCAAATAGCAATACTGCTTGGATGCTGAAACTTTTCATGCTGTATGACTTAAGTCATATATTTCTGGGGTCCATGCTTCATAAACTCACAGATCTCATGCTTATTTATTATAAATAATACTGAATAACACCACTGATATAAAATGAGACTGATTTGTGGATTGGAGAAAAACTAAGAAAAAAGGGGATAAATAATGAATATTGCATTGGAGCAGATGAAGGAAAAACTCTTTAAAAGAAATATATAATTAGGCATCATACATCTGACAACATACCAGAATAAGAGGTACATTGCAAAGAGGACTGAGAGAAGAGCGGAGGAGGTAATTTTGCAACAATGAATGAATATTTAAAAAAAAGTGACTGGGGGAGGGAGAAGAGAGGAAGATGGGGTAAACTGTGCCACAATGAATGAAAATCTAAATTTTCTGTAAACTTCCCATAAAATTGCAATGAAATATTATATGATGCCACTGTTGTACAATGGGACTGTCCTTGGGGTTGGGGAGAGACTGAGTAAGATGGGTTCAATAATGTATACTGCACTGAAACAGAGGAGGGAGAAAACTTTAAAAGAGATATATGACTAGGTACTTCTGTCATCACAGGAGTCTAGAGCGAGGGCTACATGATGGAGGGGACCTGGGGGAGGGTTTGTAAAACAATGAAAGAATCCTTTCTTTTACTTTTCCATAATTTTTGACTCATGTACTTATAACTTGTTAGTCAAATTTGTGTCTTCTAGGTTGCAACACCCCCATGATACATCTTCAAGGATATGAACATGTACGGCCAAGCACAATCAATAAGAGTGCATCTAAATTCCAAAATCAATCTCCATAATAGTCTATGTGTTTCCTACTGCCAAAGGGGCCCTTTAGAGTAGTGAGAGAAGATCTTCACCCTGAAACCCACAGCGTCCCTTTTCAGCAGGAAGTAGCTAAGAGAATACGCCATCCCCTTTTCCTTATGACTCAGGGTGAAGTCTCTCTCAGGAAGGAGTGATAGGGAATGGCAAAGGACACACTGACAAAGGAGATTAATCAGAACTGACTTTGACAAGCACTGAGGCAATTGGACAATTAAAACAGACATTCGGATGGCGGGGAAGAAGAACAAACTGGGGAGGAGGGTGGAGAGAATGGTGCAGCAATGAAGGAGTTAAAGGCCAGAATCCCTGTGAATGTTCATTGAAACTAATAAAATTTAATAATAATAATAAAAAAATAAAAATAAAAGCAAAAAAAATTGCAATGAAATATTTTATTAAAAAATAATTCTTTAGAGAGTACTGATGGTGCAGTCTGTAGGCAGTTGCACTTCTAACCCTAAGAGTCCATCTCTCCGGCAGCTTGACTCCATCAAGGGGCCATCAGGGAGGAAAATGGGCAACCTCACAAACCCAAAGGAGACAGCAATGACTTGAGTTAGTGAATTCTTTAGTCAGAGATACCTACTAAGGACATTCTGTAGACAAAGGTTTTCCCCTTTATTTGCTAAGGGGTTAGCAGATTCCTCGTTTCCCAAAAGCCTCCTCTTTTATCACACTCCCTCCTCCCTTTTACCTCCATGGATTGAGAATGAATGAACCAGAGATGAGCTGCTTTAATACCATTCTACATAGTAAACCCATCACTCATGAGTCAGTTTTTCATCTTGTGGTGGCTTTCATGTTAAAATGATGGCGGAAGCTGTACTACCACTATTTAAAATACTAGTAGGATCATCAGTGGTGGATCTGGTTTTAGCAGAACTTCCTAACTAAAACAGACTAAGGAGGAATCAGGACAAGTTGTCTACTTTTGAAACAATAGGCCCTTGCGAACCCTATAAAGATCAGTAAAACACTATGTTATATAGTGCTGGAGGAAGAGGTTCTCATGTTAAAGATACCCCAAATCAAAGATGGTGCATATAACAATGAGCTTAAGCTCAACAAATACTGTGATGTTGATACAGGATCAGGCAAGGTTTGATCTTGTTACATTTGGGGTCAGTATGAGTTCAAGCCAGCTTGATAGCACACAACAACAACAATGACCCAGTAAACAGTGGCAGGAGTTAAAGATCATCACTATAAGGGAGCTCTGGTGGCTTAGTGGCAAAAAGCTGCCCTGCAGTCCCAGAGGTATGTGGTTAGAATTCACCAGATGCACTGCTGGAGAAGGAGGGTCAATCTCCTTTACCAGTCAGATCTGATTTCACGGCACACACACACACACACACACATAATAAAATTTAAAAAAATCATCAGTATAATTTTCTAAATTATCTATTTACACACTCTAAAACCCAAATTATTCTAATCTCTTGGCTGAGTAAGAAAATGTCTGAATATTGGCAATAATATACAGAGTAGTTTGAACAAGCAACAAAATTAATCTTAATGTTCCCTTTTGATAGACATTTTCACTGAATGACAATAATACTATGGTGAAGTCAGAAGCTCTGATGGTGTAGTCTGTAGGGAGCTGCTAGTGGTTTAAACCCATCAGTGGTAATTGTCCATGTGAAAACGTGACCAACCTCCTTCCCTGTGATTTACAGCTTCAGAAACTGGATGGACGGTCATCACTGAGTACTGACTTGACGGCAATGTGTGAGAGAGAAAGTTGATAAAGTGACAGCTGATTCAAACAAGCGGATTCAGAAAACGAAGATGTACTGTTTACATGAAATTCATTTATTGCATGAGATCATAATATTTTTTGTTTATAACAAACTATTAAACAGCATGAAAAGCACAAACCATGTAACATCAAATCAACATGTATACGAATTTGAATCAGTATAAAATGAAAATAGTAAAATCAGTAAACGGGTAGTATTAATGTAATTGATCATAATGTTGAAAGATATATAAATCTATTTTATT
>NW_006399760.1:26951115-26953627 GCF_000299155.1 Elephantulus edwardii | reverse complement strand
TATGCTGTCGGGTCGCTTGTGACTCATAGCGACCCTATGTACAACAGCCCTAAACCCTGCTCTATCCTGTGCCAATCCCACTGCCTCTGACACACCCATCCCAATTACCCCAGTCACTGAATCAATCCACCTCATAGAGGATCTTCCCCTCTTTCGCCATCCCTCCAACCTCCTGAGCATAATATCCCTCTCCAAGGACCTGTCCCTCCTTACAACATGTCCAAAGTGTGTTAGACAAAGCCTCAGAATCCTTGTCTCCAAGAAGCAGCTTGGTTTAACCCTCTCCAGGTAGAATCTGTTTGTTTTCTTGGCAGTCCATGGTACATTCAATACTCTTCTCCAGCAACACAGCTCAAAGGCATCAATTCTCCTTCTATCCATCCTAGTCATTGTCCAACTCTCTGATGCATCAGATGCACCTTAGTCTCCAGAGTGACACCATTGTTCTTCAATACCATGGAGAGGTCCCTAACAGCCGACTTCCCCATTGCAATATATTTTTTTATTTCCTGGCTACTGGTGGAGTCAAGCAGACTAAAGTTGTTAATAATCTCAATCTCTTCACCATCCATCCTGATGCTGCCAATTGGTCCAGTGGTGAGAATCTTTGTCTTCTTGACATTGAGCCTCAATTCATACTGAAGGCTACAGTCCTTGACCCTCTGCAGCAAGCATTTCAGGTCCTCCTCAGTTTCAGTAAGCAGGGTTGTGTCATCTGTATAACGCAGATTGTTAATAGATCTTCCACAAATCCTGATGCCACCCTTCTCCTCATAGAGCCCAGCCTCTTGGGTAATCTCATATTTCTTTAATATATTATTCTTCCTTATCTCAATTTGTGTCTATGTATATATACTCTGTGGGTTTTACCTCCTATTTTCTAAAATTAGTTTGTGTTTTAGTTGCCTGTGTTCTTTTGCTAAAAGCAGCTTTATTTGTGTTTTTGTCCTCTGACCTTATTCCTCTCAAAATCATCATTCATCTTACAGGCAGACAGTGACCCATAAGAAATGCAAATTCAATCTGTCTTTTCTCAGGTTAAAAGGTTGCAATTCTTTCCTATTTTTACAAACAAAAAAGTACTTTCCCTGCCATATACATTTTTAACAAATAGATCTAATTTCTTTTTCATCTTTAATTCTTAATTTTATTTAAACCATGCACAGAATAATTTGCGTGGAATTAGTATTTGTTGTTGTAAAGTGTTGTCAAGGAACAGACAACTCATAGCAACTCTATCAATGAAAGACCTGAACACTTATATAACTTTCATCATTTCTCAAAGTTCATAGGGTTACTGGAAGCAAGCTATTTCAGAAGAGGATGCCACTCCTGTTTCCCAGCTTGTTTTAATCGGGAGCTCCACCAAACACTGTCCTCCATGGGTAACCATTCTTGAATTTGACACATCAGTGTCACATTGTTCAACATCACAGTGACCACAAATTACCTTTGTACAACCAATAGACAAACCATACCTGTACCACTTAGATGTCTGACCAAAACCCATTAAAAACAGGCCTGAGAGCCACAGATTAGAATCACCCACTTTTGGCTTGGTAGAATCACTTCCAGCCAGCAAAAAAGGACCCAGAGACTTCCCCTGCCAACAGACAAAAAGTAGCATTAGTAGTAGTGCACACACACAAAAAATTTCAAATAACAATGTTTAAATGACAGCTGTTTTATATATACACACATGCACACATATATGTAAAATGTTGTTCTCACAGAGTAGCTTTGATGTCTTCCTTGGACCCACAATCCTTTCTTACCAGAGGTCAGGAGATAAGAAGTCATATTGCATTGGGCAAGTCCACTCTGAGGGACCTCTCCAAAATACTGAAAAACAATGATGTCAGTTTGAAAACTAAGGAGTGCCCGATTCAGGCTATTGTCTTTTAAATTACTTGATACCCATCTTAGAACAGGACCATGAATAAGGATGACCAAAGAAGAACTAATGTCTTTGAGTTGTAATATTAGAGAAGAACACTGAATATCCCATGGACTACCAAAGAATGAACAAATGTGTCTTAGAAAAAGTGCAGCCAAAGTGCTTCTTGGAGGTTAGGATAGTAAAGTTTCATCTCACATATTCTGGACATTGCCAGGAGAGGCTATTCCTTGGAAAAAGTTATCATGCTTGGAAGAGTGAAAGGCCAGTAAACTAGAAAGACCCTGTCATGACAATACTACCTAATCACATATCCCTCTTAAACAGTTCTCTCCGTCATCTATTTCAATCCACTATACATAATTTATTTCATCTTTCTCAGTCTACCCCCACCCCAGATGTAAGTCCCATTTTACAACAGTGGCACTATGCAGTATTAGAGGAGTGGACTTGCGGGGAGGGATTGTATAAAAATAAAAGACTTTTTCTTTTATTTTTCAAAGAGAAGAACAAGCTTGGGGGGGAGGGGTGGGAAAGAAGAATAGAATGAATGGATGGAATTCCAAAATCTATAAATGTTCATTGTTGTTGTTATTGTTATGTGCCATCAAGTCA
>NW_006399760.1:26949303-26950085 GCF_000299155.1 Elephantulus edwardii | reverse complement strand
CAGTTTGTTATGTTCATTAAAATTAATAATAATAATAATAATAATAATAATACACTAAAACTCTTTTATAATAATTTTCTAGGTGGAACTATGAAGGATTAAAGCCACTGGTTTAAGGAATCTTCAAAGTTTTATGCTTTTACCTAAATGGAACTTTTGGAATTTTGCTCTAATTTGGTTTGGTCTTGCTTTCTTATTTTTGCTACTCAGGAACCAAATTTATGGCTTGTAGATTTTTTTTATCATGCCCAAGTTGTTATGCTCATTTTCAGAGATAAAGGGTATTACTTACTACATATCATAATTAATATAGCCACATAATATGTGAAATAGTGAGAAATCTTTGAACTTGGTTTAATTAAAGATGTTGTTATGTTAAAAAATAAAAAAGACCCTAATTAAGATGGATTGACATGGTAACTGCAGCAATGGGCTTAAGTGTATCAGAGATGAAGGTGCCACAGGAGACGACAGGATTCAGAGCTGTTTATAAGGTTGCTATGAATTGTGCTTCACTCCTAAAAACAACAATTATATTTGTAGTTACTGATAGGTTCTGTATGTGCCAGATGGTCATGGAAGACTAGACAAAATGTCCAAAGTACTAATATTATCAAATATGTAGTTAAAATGGTCAATGGAAACATTTCCATAGCCATCTGATTACATACCCTACTCCAACAAGATTATTTATGTTGTTGTTGTTGTTGTTATGTGCGGTCAAGTCACTTGAGACTCATAGCAACCCTATGTACAAGAGCCCTAAATGCCATTCTATCCTG
>NW_006399760.1:26946959-26948083 GCF_000299155.1 Elephantulus edwardii | reverse complement strand
GTACAACTTAGTGGGCACATCTGAGGCAGCATCTGTTTGTTGAAATAAATCAATTGGTATGCCATCAACTTCTGGAGCGTTGTCTTTTGCCAATTCCTTCAGAGCAACTTGAACTTCCTCCTTCATCACCATAGGCACTTGCTCATATGTTATTTCATGAAATTCCTCTGTGTCCGCCAATTCCTTCTGATACAGTGACTCTGTGTGTACTCCTTCCATCTTCTTTTGACACTTCCTGGATCATTCAACATTCTACCCAAACTATTTGTATCTGTGTACTCTAGAACTTGAAGAGGATTTGAAGTCCTTACTGCAAACCTCAAAGACAATATCCTTCAATCTGGATTTCTCCTCATCATAAAGAATTAAAACTCCTCACAAATGGGCCAAGGAGCAACATTATGATAAATGTAGAGAAAATTGAAGTTCTCAAGAATTTCATTTAATAAGATTCACAGTCAGCATTCATGGTCAAGATAATAAACAATGAATGGCACTTGGCGAATCTGCTGCCAAACATCCCTTTAAAGTCCCATTGACAAAGTTTGCCACTTTAAAGACCATGGTGTAGCTAAGCAAATCTAGGGTACTTTAAATTGTTTCATGTATACGCCATCATATGTATTTCTTTCATGTATGAAAATTGGTAATGAGAAAGGAAGTCTGAAGAATTGGGGGCTTGAATTGTGGTATTGACAGGGAATGGCAAAGGAAACGCTAATGAAGTAGATCAGTAAGAAACTATTCTTGAAAGAGATATGTGACTGTGGTGATATAATAAGAAAAAAAGACTCTTAAGGAAAAGACGAACAAGATGGTCAGAGAAGCAGATCACCATGTCTATTAGAAGGGATACCCCACTCACTGTGTAAATCCCACTTCCTGCTGGCAAAGGATATATAAACCTTTTTGGGAGATAAAGATGGGGTTAGTCTGTCCCAACATGTTCAGTCTGTTATGAATGTCTAATAAAATATCAGTTTGTTTCCTTTGCTCTCACCTGGTATTGGTGTCTTTCTTGTATATCTGAGTCAGAAATTTGTAGTTCTTACTCGAAGAGGCCCTGAGACTTCTTTTGGAAATAATCCCTTGACAGTAGTATTAAAGAATATTGATCGTACTAC
>NW_006399760.1:26937904-26944139 GCF_000299155.1 Elephantulus edwardii | reverse complement strand
ATATCCAGAATTTATGAAATACTTGAGCACCACAACAAGATAAAGGTAAAGAATCCAATAGAAAAATGGGCACAGGATATGAACAGGCACTTCACCAAAGACGACATTCAGATGGTTGCACCATTTTACACTCCCACCAGCAATGAATAAGTGTTCCAATCTCTCCACAATCTCCCCAGCATTTATCGCTTCCTGCTCTGTTTAACTTTGCTACTATTGCTGGGGTGAGATGCTATCTCAAAATTGTTTTGATTTGCATGTCTCAAAAGTCCAGAAAAAGAGGTGCATAGCAAAGTGGGTAGGAAGGAGGGTGGAAATTAATGAATGAATTTTTTTAAACGCTAATTTGTGGACAGTAGAGAAAAAAATGTCCAACAATGAATTAATGAAAAATCAAACTTTTGTGTAAACTTTTTGTTAAAATCACAATTAAAAAAAAAAGAAAGAAGCAAATGTGGTGCGACATCGTCTCACATACTCCACGCATGTTAAAGGAGAGACAGTTCCTTGAAGATATTATGCTTGAAAATTATAGTGTCAATCAAAGAGAGGAAGACCTCAAGAGACGGTTGATAAAATGATTGCAACAATGGGATTAATCACAGCAGAGACTGTGAAAATGGCACTGGACATACAAGGCTTTGTTATGTTGTGCATAATGTCAGTAAGAGTCACAGTCAACTCAAAAGCACCTAACAACAACTCCAGGACTATGTCTACTGAACCTCAGATCAATTTGGTATCATCCTTTGAAAATAATGTCTACCACACATCATTCTCATTTTGATTGTCTTACCTGATTCAAATTGCAAACTCCTTTTATGGTAGTTAAATAAATGTTACAGACATGCTGGGGATGAGGAGGAGTACATATAAACCCCTATTCACAATTTATTTTTTTTACATAAACTTTCACTAAGGTTAGGTCAGAAATTCCTGATTAATTAATCTTTAGTTTCTTTAATGCTTGTTCAGGTGCTATAAACAGTATATCCAAAAAAGATCTTATTTTTACATATATATAGTAGAAAAGATCATCTAAAAGGCAAATTATTCATTGAAGAATAATGTGTAGTCATTAAAAATTAACTTTCTTGGTGCAGTAAATAAAAGTTTTTATTTATTAAGTTATATAAAGTAAACGTCTATATATTTATAGTGTCAAAGAGGCATGTCCTGAAGTAGATATAGAAACATAGGTCTATAGCTAAAGAAATAAATTTAAAACTAAAGAACATAGTTATTCACATCTAGTTTTAAAAGTCCAGATAGTCCATCATTTTAGATTTTTAGACTATTTCTGCCTAGATTTTCAATTTTATTGGTCCTTTAATTTTTCAAAATTTAAACTACGCACAGGCACACAAACACACAACAGTGCTCTGGCATCATTAGAAGAAAGTATTTAATTAGTTAAGGAATTAGTACTGTCTTCCACTGTTCCAGCCTTAAGGCATAGATCACATTATTTAAGAAAAGAGAATGATGAGCTGAGCAATAAGTGGGTGATTCAGAGCTGTTTAAATGCTCCTATTGGAGTATTCATTCAAACTCTTATACTTCATCAAGCTTAGAATTTAGAGTTAGAATTATATGGACAATTTCCCCATCTTGCCACTTTGCCATCTGTCCTAAAGTAATCATTATTTTTCTACAATTGCATTGTGGAATCTTCATTAGAGAACAAACCACTGCTTGAAACAATTAGGCTGGCATTTAGGCTGTTGGCCCAGCAAAGCACATTATTCACAAATCCCACATGTTTCACATATGTTGGCTCTAATGCAGAAAAAAACCAAAAAAAAAAAACAAAACGAAAAACAGCCATCTATAGTTTTACCCTGATTTAAGAATTTGGGATAAATGACTGATAGAAAAATCAGGCAAAGAAACCTTAATACCAATTTTGTGAAAAGAGAAGTCAAAAACCATCTGAAGACTTCTTAATTACAGGAAATAAGTGAAGAATTGGATTCTTTCATTTTAACAATGTATTAAAGCTAACAATTTGATTCTTACTTTTTTGTACCTTATTGTCAGCAATTACAGATGTCTTTTGAAATAGCTTTAAGTTACTAAAATGGATGAGTGATTTTGTGTATCCATTAGTATTAAGTACTTTCTAGCTTACCGCCTTTCAGCTTAAAAAGTTTCCAAGGACTAGCTCTACTTTCACTCAGCAGGGAAAACCTATAAAAAATGTGCCTTATAATTTATACATGAAAAAAACCACACACAGTTTTCCCCTTCTGTGTAAGGTAGGTGGGTTGGATCCACTAGCTGTTTCATGGGAGAAATATAGGCAGTTTCCCACCACTTGATTTACAACCTCTAAAGAAGCACTGGAGAGTTAGCTATTAGTTATGACTTGATAGCACACAACAACAAACAACACAGCTATATAGGGAGCTCTGGTGACTTAGGACTTGTGCAGCCAACCCAAAGCAAGTAGTTTGAATCCATGTGCTGCTTACCTAGAAAACATTAGGCAATCTCATCCCCTGTGAGTTACAGCTTCTGAACACAGGCTGGAGGGTCAGCTGTGACTTGTGTCCAACTCAAGAGCACATAACAATAAAAATATATATACATATATATTTCAATTCTGAAGGTACACAGGGCTTAAATACACCAGCTGATCTGCAGCAGAAAGATGAGCAATCTCCTACCATGTGATTAAATGCCTCTGAAAACCTGCTAGAGTGTCAGCTAATGGGTGGATTCCAATTTGATGGTTGTTGCTGTTGTTAGGTGTTGTCAAGTTGTACATGACTCATAGCAAAACTTTGTATTATTTCAATGTTTCTTAATTTATTGAGGCTTGCTTTGTGCCCTAATATGTGATCAATTTTGGAGAAAGAACCATGTGTACTTGAGAAGAAAGTGAATTGAGTTTACCTGAGTTTTAGTTCAGTGCAGCACTCAGAATACATCCACAAGGTCAGGTTGGCTGACAGTGTAGTTTAAGACTTCTGAGTCTTTGTTAAGTTTCTTTTGAGTTGACCTATCCTGAAAGTGGTGTGTTAAAGTCCCTTACTACTATTGTGATTCTGTCTATTTCTTTCTTCATTTCTGTTAACAGTTGTTTTATATATAGCAGGTCTATCATTTGGTGCATACCTGTTGACCAATGTTATGTCTTCTTGATCTACTGTGCCTTTAATCATTATATAGTGCCCTTCCTTATCTTTTATGGTGATTTTCATTCTGAAGTGTATTTTATCAGAGATTACTATTGCCACTCCTGCTTTTTTTTCCTTTTTATTTTTTTAATTTTTTTTTTACACTCCTGTTTTTGTTGTGGATGCCATTTGCTTGGCATATTTTCCCCCCAGCCTTTGATTTTGAGTCTATCTTTCTCTTCATTCAGATATGTCTCTTGTCGACAACATATTGATAGGCTTTGCTTTTTTTATCCATTCTGCTACTCTTTCCTTAAAAGTAGGTTTGGTCTTATTTTCATACATTCCTTAAGAGCTTTCTTTTCTGAAAAGATTGTGATTTCTTCTTCATATTTGATGGAGAGCTTTGCTGGGTACAGAATTTTAAGTTGGCAGTTGTTTTCTTTCAGCTTTCTGTATATGCCATCACATTGTCTTGCTCACATGGTTCTGCTGAAAAACCACAACTTAATCTGCTTGCTTTTTCTCTTTAGCTGATTCTTTGTTTTTCTCATGCTTCTTTCAGTTTTCTATCCTTATCTTTTATTTTGTAGAATTCTACTATTCTTGATGTTTACCTTTTTTGGGTCTAGTTTACTTGGTGTTCACTGAGCTTCCTGAATATAGATTTCCTCATTCTTTATAATACCTGGGAAGTTTTATCTAGTACCTCTTCCACAATTTTCTCAGTGCTTTCCCTTATTCCTCTCATATTCTGGAATTCCGATTACATGTAAGTTATGTATGTGTCATCCCACATGATTCTAATATTTTATTCATTTTCTTTAATGTCTTATCTCTGAATTTTCTTCTAATATGTTTCTGTTGAGGTTCTTGTCTTCCAGCTCACCAACTCACTGCTCCATTTCTTCTAGTTTTTCATCCTTCCAGCACATTGATCACTTCTGCCATCTCAGTCTTAATGTTCTGCCCTGGCCAACTGACCATAAAAGATTCCTATTTATTCCAATTTCAAAAAAAAGTAACTTGACAGAGTGTGGAAATTATCAAACAATATCACATGCAAGGAGAATTCTACTGAAGATTATCCAAAAATTACTGAAATAGTACATTGACAGAGAACTACCAGAAGTGCAGGCTGGGTTTAGAAGATGCCATGATACTAAGAACATCATAGCCAATATTAGATGAATCTTGGCTGAAAGCAGAAAGTACAAGAGGGATGTCTATATGTGTTTCATTGACGGTAGACAGGCATTTGACTGTGTGGTTCACAACAAATTGTGGCTAATCTTGAGAAGAATGGGAATCCTAGAACACCTCACTATGCTCATGCAAAATCTATTCTTGGACCCAGAAGCAGTCTTCAGAAAAGCATGGTTCAAAAATCAAGAGAGAACTGCATCAGGAATGTGTCATTTTTCCCATACCTTTTTCATCTATATGTGGAACAGATTATTTGGGAAGGCAGACTTTATGAGGAAAACTGTGGCATCAGGATTGGAGAAAAACTCATCAACAACCTGCATTATGCAGATGATACAACCTTGATTTCTGAAACTGAGGAGGACCTGAAGCATTTGCTGCAAAAGATCAAGGATTACAGTCTTCAGTATAAATTGAAGTTCAACATCAGGGAAATAAACCAATGGGCCAGCAGAGAAGAGATTGAAATTGTTAATAATTTCCATTTATGCAGTTCCACAATCAACACCTTTGGTATCAGCAGCCAGGAAATCAAAAGACCAATTCTATTAGGAAAATCTGCTGTCAGAGACCTCTCTACTTTGCTCAAGAGCAATGATGTTAGTCTAGAGACTAAGGTACACCTTATCCAGGCCATGGTGGTCACAATTACTTGCTATACATCAGAGGACTGTACAATGAATAAGGATGACAGAAGAAGAAGAGATCTCTTATAGTTGTGGTAGTGAAGAAAAGTATTAAACATACCATGGACTGCAAAAAGTGCAAACAGGTCTGTTCTGCAGAGGGTGAAACCAAGTTTCTCCTTGGAGGCAAGGCTTTTGAAGCTCCATCTGACATATTAAGTACATGTTTCCAGGAGAGACCAGTCCTTAGAGAAGGGCATCATGTTAGAAGGATGGAGGGACAGCACAAGAGAGGAAAATATTGGATGAGATGATTCAGAACAGGGCAGGGGTCCCAACCTATTGTGCATAGGGTCGCTATGAATCACAGGCTTCTTGACAGCATGTAACAACAAACAACATTTCAAGAATGACTATTAACCTGCTAACTAAAATAAAATTTCATTCTTTTTTCCTTTAAATTATTTGAAGATTGAGTCAATTTTTCTTATTAATTGGCCAAATCAATAAAATTATATGACCTAAAGGGATATTTATTCCTAGGTTGTGGAGAATACTGCCAATTTGTTTGAGAAAAATTATTTACTATCATGTATAACATGATTTGAATTCTAGTCTTAATTTTGATTATATAGAATAGAACACTAAAATATTTGAAATTATTTTTAATAGAATTAAAACTATTAAGTGTTTAAAGTAAAACTAGCTTCAACTCACTATTGTCAATCAGTTTTGGCTCATAGATAATCCTCCATTGGCTTTCTGAGGCTGCAAATCACAGGGGAGAAGATTGCTGTTTGTTCTCCCATGAGCCACTGGTAAATTCTAACTTCCAGAGACACCTTGCCTTTGGGTTAGCAGTGTAATTCCCTATGGATTCCAACCCTAGAACTCCCTTATTAGATGGTATTGTTATATAATTTAACATGGAAAACTAGAAAGTAAATAGGCTGTTTTAATGTCATTTTTTTTCAGAATATGCTTTATCCTGCTTGCATTAGCTGTCTGACAACAGGTGGCCTCCCAAGAATACAGAATGACAGTTTCTCAGTGACTATACAGTAAACATTTTATCCTTGACTAGAAGTGAAAATAAAAAGTCCCAGTTTTCATATCAAGCAGTCAATATTTATCTATTTATTATGATCATAAGCATTGCTTTTGTTGTCTCTATTAGAAATAAAACTCTCTGTTTTGATTTACAAATAAGTCTTTAAACAAAGTTATTCTTTGTTGTACTAATTGAGTTAATGAAATGTTTATATATATATGTATATATAT
>NW_006399760.1:26868186-26937804 GCF_000299155.1 Elephantulus edwardii | reverse complement strand
TTTTTTATGTGATCATACCACATCAAAATAACAGCAAATATAAACATTTCTATGCACCATAATAATTTCTGATGTTGCCATGTGTCCTCAACCTGTTGGTTACTTTTTATTTTACTTTGATGACAATATCCTTTGATAAATGGAAGTAACTAATTTTTTATGAGGTCCCAATTATTTAAGTTTCTTTTTGCTATTCTTACTTTTGTATCTTTTCTGATAATCAAGTCTTTTCTTTTTTTAAGTTTTATAGTTCTAATTTCTGTAGGTTAAACTTTACATATTTAAAATAAAATTTGATCATATATAATATATGAATACATGTAAGAAGGAGTAAGGTGGTTTGACATAGTGACTTCAAAAATAAGCTTAAACATAACAACAGGACCCAAACAGTGGTGTTTCTTCCTGTTGTATACAGGGCCACCATGAGTTAGAAGAGGTTCAACAACCTAAAACCAGGAGACATAATTGCAATTAAGATAATGAACAAATATATTAACCTCCAAAGTTTGTTCACAATGATCTCTTAATTCATGTCTTCTCTCAGGCAACAACTGACCAGTTTGTTATTTTTGTAGTCTTTTCTAATTTTTAGCAATATAAAAGAGTGCATTTTATAGAATTTTATAAAAATAGATGTGTATTATTTTTCTGTGTGATTCTTTTAGATACAAAATGAAATAAGGGAGACTGATAGATGATTTTGTCTTTCAGTGGCATGTTCTTCCTTATTTCTGAATAGTATTTCATGACACATACACTGCAATTTAGTTGTCTTTTTGTTAGTTAATTAACATTTTGATTACCCTCTGTTCTGACCTATGACTGTAAAGAAGGTATAGGTTTACAGGGACAGGACAGGGAGCTGGGCCCCTGGAAGCACCTCTCTGGATTATGGTTTCAGTTCTTCCATCTTCTTATCAATCTTCAGTATGACTAGTCTCTTCCATTTTTTAATAGGTGTGTGAATAGCCTGCAAAAGATAATGTTGGCTAATTAGATGTTCAAGTTTACCTTGGGTCTCTTTGGAAAAAAAGCTTTATGATTTCTTTTGGTAGAGTCAGCCTTTGAAAGCTATGAAGCTGGGTTATATGTTGATGCAAGCTGGAATCAACAACAACTGGTTAGTTAATTTATAGTACTGTTACAGAGTGATTTTAATTGTGTATTCTATAGGGAGTTGTGTTATTATTCGGAAGTCTGAACTCTGGCAGTTCAAACCACTAGCTATTCAGGAGAAGAAAGATGGACTGTCACTTTCTTCATGATTGATAGCCTCCGAAAACCTACCGGAGGGTTGGCTGAGTTAATTCTAGTTTAACAGCAATGTGAGAGAGAAATTTTTTTTATAATTAATGATGTGCAGGCATCTATTATTGTGTTTATTTGCTATCCTTGTACTTTGGTGAAATTTCTATTCTAATGTGTGTTCATAATTTATAAATAGTTCTGCTAAGATTAGTAGCAGACTAGTTCAAAGAAGTGCTGAGTCGACCTTGTCCCAAATGCTTGATTTGCAATATAACTTCATGATTTCTGACATCAACAGCCCTTCCTTTGTTCAGTTCCCTTGTTCCTGTATGCCCCTTGGGCTTGGTAGCTTCCTAAAGGGTCATGCAGGACACAGACACATCAGGAGGATGACTCACGTGGCTGTAGGTACACAGGCCAGTTTCACAGTGTCTAGTGAGTGTTGCAGTGTAGCTGGAAAGTGGACATTCTTCCTCCTAGAGCCCATCCTCACAATGATCTGTTCCACATATAGACTGAAAAGATATGGAGACAGGATGTATGCCTGATGCACTCCTTTCCTAATTTTGAATGATGCAGTGTTCCCTTGTTCTATTCTGACAACTGCTTGTTGATCCAAGTGCAGGTTCCACACGAGCACAGTCAGGTGTTCTGAAATTTCCATTCTCCTCAATATGGGCCACAGTTTGTTGTGATCCACATAGTCAAATACTTGTGTATAGTAGATGAAACATAGACATTTCTCTAGTATTCTTTGCTTTCAGCCAAGATGCTTCTGAAATTGACTATGATGTCTATTATGGCCTAGTGGAAAGAAGCTGTGCTTCAATCCCGAAGGCACATGGTTCAAATCCACCAGCCTCTCTGCAGGAGAAGGACGGGAAAACTCCTCTTGTGTGATTAACTGCCTCTGAAAATTCACTGGAGAGTCAGCTATGGGTTGGTGTATATGTGTGTTTGTTTTGTTTTATATCCTGTTGAGTCACAATCAGCACATAGCTGAACCTCCAATGAGTTTCTAAAAGTTGTGGATCACACAGAGGGCTTTTTAAATTTTTCTCTCACAGAGATGCGAATGGTGTGCCTATGAGTTGGCAGTGTAACTAACTCCTTACCACTTAGCCACTAGATCTCCAACTGTATATTTGCACATAATTTCTCTATAAAAACACTATTTGTCAATACTGTCATATGGTGAGTAGTTTATCTCTTGATTACCTTTTATAGAGAGCAGATGATTTTTAATTTAAAAAACCAACCCTTTTTTAAAAAGAAAAAAATTCCAATATCCAAGGTTCTTTATTTTCTTGAAGAATATATTGTTCATTCAAGAGGCTGGACTTTATGAGGAGGAATGTGGCATCAAGATTGGAGTAACACTCATCAATAATCTGTGTTATGTAGATGAAACAATCTTGCTTGCAGACACTGAGGAGGGCCTAAAGTGTTTACTGCAAAAGGTCAAGGATTGCAGTCTTCATTGTATATAGAATTTTCAATTATTTGATATGCATTAGAGGGCTGAACAATGACTAAAGACGGCAGAAAAAGAATCATTGCCTTTGAGTTGTGGTCGTGGAGAAGAGTATTGAATATACCATGGACTGTCAAAAAGACAAAAGGGTCCATCCTGGAGAGGATAAAATCAGTGCTTCTTGGAGGCAAGGATTTTGAAGCTTCATCTGACATACTTGGGTCATGTTTCCAGGAGGACCAGTCCTTGGAAAAGGACATCATGCATAGAAGTGTAGAGAAGAAGAAGGGAAAGACCCTGGATTAGAAGAATTAGCATGATAAATTGGATAATGGAGGTAGGTATGTCAGAGGTAATGAGTTTGGCTCAGGATTTGGCAGGGTTCAAAGCTATTGTACCTAGGGTGAGTCACAGTCAACTTGATGGCACATAGGAACAATATCTAGAGTTATATGTGCAATTAAAAATAAGAATTCACATGATTTTCATAGAGACCATTTGAGTTCACACACTTATCCGGTTTCCTTCCCTTTTGCACACTCAGATTGGTCTAAGCGGTGGGGAAATATTTGGTATTGAAATGCCTTGCAGCTATGTTAGCTCCCTTGAGTGGCAGTTGACAGTTCTGAAAGGCTATGACCTGGAAGGATGATGGGGCGCCTACCCAACCTGAATGCTAAACAGTGCTATTTTTAACTCCACTATCAGTGCACGTGACTGTCCTTGCAGGGCAAGTGGGCCAACCTGAGAGTAATGTTTCTATTGCTGAGTTAAGAGGGCTAGAGTGGGGCTTGTGGTTTCACATGACCTTTTCAAGTAATGGATGACACTGAAAAAGAATGGCAGTCAGAAAATTAAATTAAAATAAACATTTTAATGATTATTCAGACATTGCAAATGTGTTGAGGTGCTAAAAAATAAAAAGATACAAGGACTTTATCAATCAGTGACTTGGCCTAAGCTTTAAAATGTGTGTTTGATAGAATGGTGAAGATGGAAAGATCAATTATTTGAGGAAGTGTTGACATTTCTGTTTTAGGTGTTCTTAGAAACATATTTAATCCTACTAATATTTTTATATCCTTCATTCAACTCACTATCATCCCACTTCTGTTCACTCATTTGAAAATTTACTGATAAAGCATGCACATTACTAAGCAGGTGTTTGAGGCAATATCAAGGTAAATAGATCAATAGATCATAGTCTTCAACCTTGAGGGTGTTTTAGCCCAATAAGAAATACACACATCCATAATTTCAAAACAAGAAAAATTCTTACATATGTTTCTACTATGTAATAGAATAAGGACAGATGAGTTCTAGCTATGTTGAAGTATCTAAAAAGCATTATATTTCATTTTACTGATGACTTCTGCAATCTCTTCATGAACTTTATATTTTGCTAATCATGTTCTAAGGCTACTATTAATAGATTGTGTTCAGTTACAGGTACAATGATAATTAACTAACATTGTCTTAATTGAGAAAAGAAAATCTTACACACAACAAAAGTAATCTCTTCAAATAGGTGATTTTAAGTGGGGTGCAGAACCATACCATGTCATTAACAATCTAGTCTCTTTCTAACTCAATGATCCAATATATCCAGGGGTTGAATTTTCATCTTTAAGCTTGTTATCTCCTGTTTATAGAAATGACTTGCTCACCTTTAAGCTTCCCATCATACATTCACATGAATAAATACACAATAAGAAAATGGTTAGGGGGCTTTATTTTTCAACTTGAAAATTGGAGGAGCAATCATTGTAGACAGAAACATCTCATGGTAATTTTAACCTCCATTATCAATTATTATCAATTAAAAATATAGGTATGCTATTGTTATGCATCAGGAAGCTGGACAATGACTAGGGCTGATAGAAGGAGAATTGATGCCTTTGAACTGTGGTGCTGGAGAAGAGTATTGAATATACTATGGATTGCTAAGAGAACAAACACGTTGATCCTGGAAAGGGTGAAGCCAGGCTACTCCTTGGAGGCAAGGATTCTGAATCTCTATCTGATATACTGTGGGCATGTTGCAAGGAGGGACCAGTCCTTGGAGAAGGATATTATTCTTAGGAGGGTGGAAGGACAGCATTGGAGGGGAATACCCTCAATGAGATAGATTGACTCAGTGACGGAGGTAATGGGGATAGGTGTAAGATTGGCTCAGGATAGAACAGGGTTCAGAGCTGTTGTACACAGGGTCATTATGAGTTGTAGGTGACTTGATGACACTAAACAACAACAAAATTGTTGTTTAGTACTATCGAGTTGGAAACAACTCATAGTTGACCTTGGAGGTTGGGGTGGAAGGGTGTCAATTGTATTGAAAGAGATTGCCCACCTTTCTCCCATGGAACACCTGGCATTGAGCTATGTACATTTGGGCTGGCAGCATAATTCCTTACCATAAAGCTATTAAAGCTCCCTAATATATATATGTTGTTGTTGTTGTTGTGTACCATCAACTTGGAGCCGACCTATAATTGACACTTCAGCAGATTTTCAGGAACAGTAAATCACATGGGAGGAGATTGTCCATCCTTCTGCTGAGGAGCTGGTGGATTAGAAGTGAATGCTTTGGGGATTGCAACACAGCTCCTCACCACTAGGCCTCTAGGGCAACTTGAGGTAAGTATAGCCTCTCTTTTGTCAAGTACTGAGCTTACAGAAACTTTTGCTTTCAAAGTACAAAATATGCAAATCAGAAGAATTCAGCACAACACTCACAATAAGAGGAGATCTTAATTTTGAGAGGGAAATGTAGAGGTAGAAAAAAGATGGTAGAGTTTTCAGGAGGCCACAGGTACAACCCAGAAGTGGCAGCCTAAAGGAACCAAACACAATGGCTGGGATGGCTCAATGGTTCAGAGACCCCCCCAGGCATCCACAGACTATGGCAAAAAGTCGAAGTCTCTCATCTGTACAGATTGGATTCATCACAAATTTACCAGGTCAGGAATTCCAGATAAAGTATTTCAGCCTTCCTCTGAAGAACATGGAAAGTATGGTGGAGATCCACAAAACCCTCATAAACTGCATATTGTTATCAGAATAAAAAATTGAAAAAGACATCTATATTGGGGGAAAGTATAATAAAGATGCTTGGATTAGAAAACACACATTCCTCAGGTTCACAAGAATAGCCCTTCAGGGAATACAAAACTGAAAGTGGTTAAACATTTGATAAGAATACAGTCACTAAAGTTGCCACAAGGACTTCCCACAGAAGAGAACATGACTGATATCTGCCTCAAGAGCACTGGGGAGTTAGTAATACACTGAATCTAAAACCTTTGGAGAAGGAAGGAATTATATCCTAATGCCAGAGCAGTCTCAAATTTGAAAAATTGTAAGTCATTTTTGTTTAAAGATTGTAACAAAATGTTATCATTAAAATATATTTTAAATTAAAAAAAAGAAAAAGAGATGGTAATGACAGATGTTAAAATTAGTTTGTTTTCAGTTTTTCTTGTGAATTCTTGCTGTAGATACCATTGCATAAACAATTAGGGAGACACATCTTGTCTTTGTGTGAAAATGAGCACTATTCCATCATGATGATTATTTGCACAGTGTGAGAAAGAGAAGAGAAAGCAACCTCCTGTGAAAGACTGTAAATAGTAGGTAGCTAATTGCAACAGCTAAATTAGCTAAATTTCTCTAAATGAAGACGAGTAGGGTGTCAGAAGAGTATGGTAGGAAGATGAAGGTATCATCTTGATGATGAAAGATGCAATGTTATGTACAAAGCAGCATTATGATTTTGCCAGAAACAACTCAAGAATATCTTCCTGTGCTTTCGACATCCTGAATGAGGGGCTATTAAGTCAACAGATAACTCCAGTTTAAATTGGGATTTAAAAAATAAACTAAAAAAAACCCAAAAAATATTTTCAAGTGAGTTTGGTGTACACAATAGCAAGAAAATTGAAACAGTCCAAACGCCCATCAACAAATAAATGGATCAAGAAATTATGATACATTCATGCAGTGGAATGTTATATAGTTCTAAAGAATAAAAATTTCATAAAATATTATACAACATGGGAGAGTCTAGAGAGTATTATGTTGCATTTCATAAGGAATAATAATCTATAAGAATATTATTGTGAAAATAGAAGGATAACTGAGCAGATGTGTATAAATGTTCAAAAGGAGAAGGGGGCAGAAGAAGGGGAAAATCAGTAGGAAAGCAGAGGTTAGTGAGTGGATGAGGTTCAAAAGAATAGTAAAGATTCTATAAGGACTTGAAAAGGCAGGAATAGATTAAAAGTAGTTAAGTAAAGTACAGTATAAGTGAAAGATTGTATGAAACACAATGCATATGAATGATTGTATACAAACTGAAAAAATATGCATAAAAAATCTAGAAGAAGACTCATCAACAACCTGCATTATGCAAAAGATACAACTTTGCTTACTTAAAGTGAAGAGGATTTGAAAAACTTGCTGGAAAAGATCAAAGACTATAGCAGCATCAATATACAATACATTTCAACATCAAGCAAACAAAAATCCCCATCACTGGATCAATAGGAAATATGATAGAAGTAAAAATTATTAACATAATCAATTATTTCCTTTTACTTGGATCCACAATCAAAGGGTAACAGCAATCAAGAAACCAAAAACTCTATTGCATTAGGAAAATCTGCTTGCTGTCTATCACCTCTCTAAAGTGTAAGAATGTCAGTTTAAAGTCTAAGGTGCTCCTGATCCAATACATGATCTTTTTAATTATTCCTTAGTATTTCAATATTGGTCAATAAATAAGTATAATAGAAGAGAATAAATGTCTTTGAGGTGTGGTGCTGGAGAAAAGTACTGAATATTCTAAGGACTACCAAAAGAACAAGTCTGCCTTACAAGAGGTATAACCAGAGTGTTCCGCAGAGGCAAGGATAATGAAGCTTTGTTTTATATACTTTGTTCGTGTTGTCAGGAGCAATTCCTTGGAAAAAGACATTCTGGGAAAAGTGGAGGGTCAGAGAAAGAGAATAAAATTTCCCTAATGAAATGATTTGGCATAAGGATGGCAACAATAGTGTCTAGTATATCAGAAATGGTGGAGATACTACAGAAAAGGGCAAGATTCAGACCTGTTGTTCACAGGATTGCTAGATGACTCAATGGCACCAAATAACAACATGAATAATTTATAGGCTCTTCCATAATTGACGTCTGACCTTGTTTTTACTGTTGATACTGAGTCTGCCAAACATTTCTTTCCTCAGATGTAGTTAATTTGATTCTGATATATTTAATCAGTCAAGGTCTATTGTATCATCACTGTTTGTGTTTTGTTAAAAACTGCATTTTCCAACTGGGGAGGAGGGTGGAGAAAACAGTGCAACAATGAATGAATGAAAACCCAAAATCTTTGTAAATGTTCATTAAAACTAATAAAATTTAATAATAATAATAATAATAATAAAAATGCATTTTCCAAGAATAAATCTTCAATTGTATAAAAAAGTAATTTTGATCTTATGCATTGTTTTGCCTCCTTTTCTCTTCTCTCTCATCCCAGGTTCATCACTATAGCTCAGATAGTGATACCTAGACTAGTTATGAATCTTGTAGAAAGGGTAAGTGTGAGTTACCCAACTGATTTGAATATGTTAATTTATCCATTTGTTGAGTACCATCATAAATACTCTGTGTTTCACTGGGAAAATGTGATGTCAAAAACCTCTTTAAAATATTAAAGAGCAAGGATTTAAGTTTGAAGACTAAAGTACACCTTATCCAAGTCACAGCATTTTTAATTGCTTCTTATACGTATGAGAACTGAAAAATGAATGAGAATGACTGAGGAGTCAATGTCTTTAAACTACGGTTTTATAAAAGAATACAGAATATCACATGAACTACCAAAAGAGGAAATAAGTCCATCTTAACTAGTGTAACCAGGTTTCTCCTTACAGTCAAGGATGGTCAAACTACTTTTAATATACTTTGGGCATGTTGTCAGGAGGAGCTAGTCATTGGAAAAAGACACAATGCTGGGAAAGAGAGTGAGAGAGAGGAGCATCATCAGTGAAAAAGATTGTTACAGGGACTATAACAGTAGGTTTGAACATATCAGAGGTCATGAGGATGACTCAAAATGGGATAAAGTTCTGATTTGGTTTTTCTAGGGTTGATATGAGTTTTCAATTTGATAGTGTCTAACAACAAAAATATCATCAATAAAAACACAATACCTTCTTCTGTGTCAAAGGAAAACTTTGTTTTTGTGGGAAAGTTGTGGAGAAAAATTTACCTATCACACATTTCAGTCTGGAATCCAGTTTGGAAGTCATTTGCAGCAGCTGGATTCTACATAGGCTTGTTTGCTAGCTCTGGTGAGGATTAGGGTGGGATGTTGACTCGCTAATGGGTGTGAGATGATGTGATTCAGTATCCTATTTAAAAATGCATTTGGGCACTCAGCCTGTGGCCCTTGAGCCTAGTTTTAATTGTTTTTGGTCAAACATTCTTCTACGTGATATAGCACTTGTCTATCCATTTGCCGTACAGAAGTAACTCGTCGTTGCTGTGATGCTAAACACTGTGACACTGATGTGTCAAATATGATAGTGGTTATTCATGGTGGACAATATTTGGTGAAGCTTCCAGATTAAAATAAGCTTGGAAGCAGGTGTGGCACCCACTTCTGAAATGGCTTGCCTCTGGAAACTATGAACGTGGACAAACTACGAAAGTTATACAAGTGTTCAGGCCTTTGTTCACAGGGTCGCTATGAGTTGTCTATGACTTAATAGCACTTAACAACAACATCACATATTCAAAAGGGATAAAATATACCTATTAATAGTGTTGTTGTTGATAGGTTCCATCACGTTGAGTATAATTCATAATGACCCTACAAACAACAGACCTGAACCTTGCTCTATCCTGTGTCATCCTCGTCATATCTGATATACTTGAGCTGCAATTATTGTATCAATCTATATTATTGGGTAGCCTTCATCTCTTTCACTGACCTCCATCTTTCCAAGAGTGATGTACCATTCCAAGAAATAGCCTTGCCTAGAAACATGTTCAAAGTTGAGAAACAAAGCTTCATCATCTTTGCCTGCAAGGAGCACTCTGGCTGTACTTTGTTCAACACATATCTATTTGTTCTTTTGGAAGACCATGGTATATTCAGTATTATTCTCCTGTAGCACCACAATCAAAGACATCAATTCCTCTTCTGTCATCCTTATTCGTTTTCAGATCTCTGATACATGACAGGTGATTTAGAAAACCATGGACTAAATCAATCATACCTTCATCTTCAAACTTATACCATTTCTCTTAAGTATTTATTTTGAATAAGTCTATGACAGAGAAATTTTTCAATGCAATACTTGCTTTCCTGACTGCTTGTACCAACAGTGTTGATTGTTGATTAAAGTAAGATGAAATTATTGACAACTTCAATTTTTTTTCTATATTTATTATGATGTTGACTGTTGGCTCCATGTTGAGGACCTTTGTTTACATGGTGATGAGATATAATCTATACTGATGGCTGTAGTTCTTGATCTTTTATCAAAAGTGTTCCAAATTTTTCTCACACTTTCTACAAGCAAGATTATATAATCATCATCATAATGCAGGTTGTTGATGATTTTTCTTCCAATTCTAATGCCAGAGTCTCCTTCATAAAGCTCTCAGACCTGTGACAAGAACCACACAAAAGATCCAACTGAGCCATTGTCCCTGCCAATACCTCTACTCATGATCCCATTCTTCCATGTCACCATGGACCTCAGCTGGGCTGAGAAAAGAATTGTCTTTACAGTGTGTTATTAGAGGTACACCACCTTTCTGTGAATTCTTATATTGGAGAATGATTTGCATGTCTCAATTACTTTATTTCTTAGGGATGTATAGGCTGACAAGTTTATTGCTTGCTTCTATTTGTACAGCACTTGTCTGTCAGTCTGCTGTCTTGGTGAAGCTTGTGGAATGCTGTAAGGATGGAAGCTGTGTCTCAAGTACCTGAAAAATCACCTATTGCGGACAGGTTGCAGCTGATTTCCTAGAATAAGATATACTATGAAGAAGGATTGGCCATCTACAACCAAAACAATGGTCATTCAATACCCTAAGAAAAATAGAGGAACACAGATAGTTATAGTATTGGAGGTAGAGCCCAGATAGGAGTCACACAAAAATGGGGAGAGACAACTACAAAAAAATTATTAATAATTAGAACCTGGGATGTACAAAGTATAAATGTAAGAAAACTGGAAGTTGCTAAAAATATGAAATGGGACTCAAGAAGGTTGACATTCTGAGAATGAACTGAGATGAACTGGCATGGGTCATTTTGAATCAGACAATCATATAATTTACTATAACTGAGAATAAACAAAAACTGAAGAAAAATGGTATGGCATTCATAGCTAAAGCTACAACTTCAAAATCTGCCTTAAAGTATGATGTTATTATAGGATATGATACCTACATATCAGGAAGACAATTAATACTAAATGCTCATATAATTCTCACACTCAAAATTTAATGATCAAGAGTAATTTCTACAGTTAACCTAAGTGTTGAGTCAACAAATTATTGTTTATTATTTATTCCATGTCAGACACTTTAATGGACTCCAAGAATGCTTGTCAACAAAGAAACACTCTGAAACTAGTTTGCAGTGGTAGTTGAGCACTAATGAAATAATCTCAGTAACAATTGCAAATTACTTAGGAAAAAGCCAACTAGGAGAAAGATTAGAGCTCAGGATTGTAGGCAAGGTACATATAATATGACATATGTTGAACAGTGATGAGGGAAGAGTTCCCTGATAAAAATAAAGGAGAGAGAGAAATCTGAGAACTTAAGGATGCTAAGCAGATTATAGTGTTTGAACATTAATTCAAACTAAAGCCATGGTTGTAGTGCATGTTAGGGGCCATAGAGTAAAATATGACTTCTAGTGAGCTTGTGAACAACAAATCTGAACCCTGTCCTCTCCTGTGCCATTCTTATCCATTCTGAGCTCATTGGTGCAATTACCATGTCAATCCATTTGGTTGAGAGTCTTCCCTCTATTGTCCTTCTACCTTTCCAAGCATGATGTTCCTTTCTAAGGAACAGTCCTCCTCCTAATAACATGCCCATAGTATCTTAGATGAAGCTTTGGCATCCTTTTCTCCAAGGAGCACTCTAGTTGCACTTTCTATAAGACATATCTATTCTCTTTTTTTGTAGTCCATGGCATATTCAGTATTCTCCTACAACAACACAACTCAAAGGCATTACTTGTTCTTCGGTCATCCTTGTTCATTGCACAACTTTCAGATGCAGCAAGTGACTGAAAAGACCATGACCTGAATTACATACACCTTAATCTTTAAATTGATATCATTGTTCCTCATTAACTTGTAAAGGTCCCTGATAGCAGACTTTCCCAAAGCAATACATCTTTTGATTTCTTGATTGCTAGTACTAACGATGTTGATTGTGGATCCATGAAATATATAAATATATAATAATAATATATAAATAAATATATAAATATAAAGCCATTGACAACTTCAATCTTTTCTCTATCATGATACTGTCTATTGGCCTAGTAGTAAGAATTTTTCTCTTCTCGATGTTGAAATATCACTTGGAAGGCTATAGTTTTGACCTTCTGCATCAAGTATTTAAAATCCTTCTCATACTCAGTGACCTGTTAACCACAGAGAATGATGATTTCATCTGGTCAAGATGTATAGCCTGAGAAACCCAGTGGAAGTTACTGGAATGAACTTAATATCAGTTAATTTGGTTTTGGTTTTGGAAGGTTTAAAGGGAGTCCTGGGGGTTCAGTGGTTAAACATTTGGCTTTTAACCCAAATGTTGTGAGTCAGAACCCATAAAGCCTCTTCACTGGATAAATGCATTTCCATAAAGATTAGCCTAAAACACCCTACCCATGGAGTAGCTCTACTCTGTCACATGAGATGACTGTGATTTGAAATGGAATTAATGCTACTGAAAAATATAAAGACTCAATATTCTACCTGTGACTCAATAGCCATGTGATTGGGCACTCAAGAGACAACAGGAGACATTAAGCTTCAGGAGAGAAAGCATATTAGGTGAGACACTGCTTCCCAGAGCTAGCACTTTTGCATATGGGGAGATAGATGACTGAAACTTCTCTGAGGTAAGGTCCTTCCATTGAGAGATCCTTGCCTCTGAAGCTGTGGTACCATCCTGGGGGCGGGGTGGGGGGGTGGAGACAGACAGAGAGAGATAGAATTTAGGACAGAAAGCTACAAGCAGGGGAAAGACTTTCTGAGCTTGCTCAATTGGCACAGTGAGCTGCAAGAAAGAAAGCTGACTTGAAACCCAACTGGAAAAAACTGTTCAAGTAAAGTACCTGGTTTCACACAACTAAGTCACTCCATAGATGGAGAAAGAACAATAGAGTTTGGGACAGGTAACTACATTAAGGCAAGATTCCTGCAGGGCTGCAGTAGAGAACAGAGATAACCTGAAGGACTTTAGTAAAGGCAAATTTTCCCAGAAAGGACTTTCAGTAGAGTCAGTAGACCAACTCATAAATTGAACATTTTAGCCTGGCAACTAATCAATAATTTCAAAAAGATACTGACAACTAACACAGACTATAGAGATGGCCAAAGAAAAACTTCACATAATGTCAAGAAAGCAGCAGACAACTTCAAACACTGTGAAAAAAAATCAAATTAGAGCTTAAAAAACCAAAAAAGCAGAGGATATTGCAGACCCAATGAATACTGTAGAGGCAAGACAGTAAATAGTATGTGTTGATATAAAGCTATAAAAGAAAGTACAAGTGATGGAAGAAAAAAAGAAATGGAAGCAACAAATAAAGGAAATACCTTAGAGGTAGAGAATCAGAAGAAATATATTGATGAGTTATTTGAACAGTAATGGAAGAATGTGCAAATAATAGAAGAAACAATAGCAAACACTCCGGAAACATTGAGCCAGAAGAAATACATTGATGAGGAGAAACTTGCACAACAACAATCAAAGAAAATAAAAAGAAAAGGGAAGAAAGAATTGAAACTATAGATAGATAAGGAAGTAGAAGAACTTAAAAGCTTATCACAAGATAGAGAAAGTACAGTCAACACAGTACTGGACATAACAGAAAAACATAAAAATGCGATGAAAAATACTAAGACTGAAATGACAGAAGAGTTCAACATGCTGGAGGGACAAAAATGTAGAACAGAAGTGAGCAGAGAATCAGTAGCTGGAAGGCAAGAACCTTGGGATTGCAGCACAACTTCTTACCATCTTGTTGTTGGAGATTGTCCTTCTTTCTCCAGTGGAGCATCTGGTGGATTTGAACTGTGTGCTTTCATTTGTAGCACAGCTTCTTGATACTAGGCCACCAGAGTTCCCTAAAGAAGACAAGAACCTCAATAGAAGCATATTAGAAGAAAAACTAGAAATGAGAGATAAAGTAAATGAAGAAAACATTAAAATAATGTAGGGTGACATCAAAGGGAATAACATGCATATGATTGGAAATGAAGAATACAAGAGGGGCAGAGAAATCATTGAGAACATTGTGGAAAAGATAATAGAAGAAAACTTCCAAGGTATTATAAAGAATGAGGAAATACACATTCAAGATTTTCAGGAAACACCAAATAGAATAGATCCAAAAAGAAAAATATCAAGACATATCATAGTCAAATACACCAAAAGAAAGAAAAAAAATTAAAAAAAAATAGAACAGTAAAAGCAGCACAAAAACTAGAGTCATCTACAAAATAAATTATATTAAGTTCTGATTTTTCAGCAGAAACCATGCAAGCAAGAAGACAATGAGATGGCATATACAGAGAGATAAAAGAAAAGAACTAGAAACTGAGAATCCTGTACCTCGCAAAGCTTTCCAACAAATATGAAGAAGAAACTACATCTTTCACAGAGAAGTAGTTTAAGGAATTTGTGAAAATAAGACCAAATCTACAAGAACTTTTAAGGGAAGTCCTTCACACAGAGACACCAAAGGAAAGTTGAAGGATCATGGTAACCAGAAGCAACAACAACAACAAAAAAAAACACAGAAAAATGACAATGATAATACCTGGCCTGTCAATAATCACACTTAATGTGAACAGACTAAATGCACCAATCTAGAGGAAAAAGTGTAGCAGAATGGATTAAAAAAAAAAACAAACACAAACAAAAAAACCCACAAACACAACAAACCATCAATATGTTCCCTACAAGAGACATACCTAAGAAACTAAGGAAAGATAGACACAAAATCAAAAGCTAGAAAAAATATACCAATAAATGGCATCCACAAAAAAGCAGGCATGGCAATAGTAATCTCCGATAAAATAGACCTCTGAATGAAAATTACTATGAAAGAGAAGGAAGGGCAATATATATTGGGCAAAGGCACAGTAGATCAAGAAGACATAACTTTGGTTAATACCTGTGTACCAAATGATAGACCTGCTAAATACATTAAACAACTGTTAACATAATTGAAGAAAGAGACAGTACCACAATAGTGGCAAGAGACTTTAATATACCACTCTCATCAAAGAATAGGTCAACACAAAAGAAACTCAAGAAAGATGCAGAAAATTCAAACTACACAGTCAGCTAACTCAATCTAGCGGATGTATTCTGAGCCCTGCACCCAACCAAAACTCAATTCACTTTCTTCTCAATTGCATGTGGTACATTCTCCAGAACTGATCACATATTACTGCACAAGCAAGCCTCAACAAATTGAAAAACATTGAAGTAATAAAAAAAATTTTCTTAGATCACAATGTTATAAAACTAAAAATTAAGTACAAGAGGATAAAACTTATAAAACTACTAAAGTGGAAGCTAAACAACACCCTACTACAACATGGCTTAGTTATAGAAGAAACAAAGAATAAAAAATTAAAAAAAAATTAAAAAAATCTAAACCTCTGGGATGTAGTTCAGGCAGTCCTCAGGGGGCAGTTCATAGCAATAGGCTAATATTAAAAAATGAAGAAAGAAGCAAAACTAATGATCTTCCTCAAAACCTTCATTAAATAGAAAAACAACAACAACCTACCTCATAGAAGAAAGGAAATTATAAGAACAAAAGCTGAAATCAATGAGCTAGTAAACAGAAAATCAATTGAAATAATTGACAAAACTAGCAGCTGGTTTTTTGAAAGGGTCAATAAAGTTGATAAACCATCAACAAATTTAAGGAAGAAAAGGAAAAGACCCTAATAACTGGATTAAGGAATGATAGGGAGAACATTACAACAGAACCAGGAGAAATTAAATCTATAATATCAGAATATTAATGCAAAGCTATACTCTGATAAATTTGAAAACTTTGAGAAATGGACAAATTCCTTGAAACTCATGCCTGACCCAGACTGACATGGATAGAACAAGAACACTTGAACAGACCCACTAAAAAAGAGGAGACTGAAGATGTCATTTAAAAAAAAACCCAAAAAACACAAAATAAAACAGAACAAAACACCTCTCCCACACAAAAAAGGCCTGGACTAGATGGCCTCATTGCTGAATTCTGCCAAGCATTCAGAGAAGATTTATCATCAATTCTACTTAAATTATTAAAAAAAAAAAGAAACAGAAGAAACACTCCCAGAGACATTCTAGGAAGTAAACATAACCCTAATACCAAAATCAGGCAAAAATATTACCAAAAAAAAGAAAACTACAGACCAATATATCTCTTGAAAATAGATGCAAAAATCCTTAACAAAATCCAAGTCAACAAAATCCAAAACCACATAAAAAAATAATTCATCTTAATCAAGTAGGATTCATAGCATGCATATAAGGACGGTTAAACATAAGAAAAACAATCAACATAATTCACCACATTAATGACAAAATCTACCTATTGTGAACTGATATTTGACAAGGAGAAGAAATCAGTTAAATGGAGAAAAATAATTTAAGTCTACTGTCAGCTGGATATGGAATCTTACATCTTGAAGAGAGAGGTAAGTATGGAATGCTCTGGGCACTTGTGGCTTTCTTTGTGTCACAAGTGGGTGTTGGCAGAGTGGGTTTGCCAGATAAACTGGGGGTCTCTGGCCCACAGTTCACGAGCATTTGGGCTTGCTGGAATGGCAAAATACTGAAGGGTCCTCAGGCTTGTTTTCCATTGTTTTTTGTTTGTTTGTTTTGTTTTTTTCAGACATTCTTCTAGGTCATATAGCCCTGGTGTGTCCACTTTCCCTGCAGAGGTAACTTGTGATTGCTGTGAAGCTGAACACTGTGACACTGATGTGTCAAATGCATTAATGGTTACCCATATTTGGTGGAGCTCCCCAATTAAAACAAGCTTGAAAGCAGGAGTGGCATCCACTTGCATAATAGCTTGCCTCCAGAAACCCTATGAACCTGGAGAAAGCATAAAAGTCACACAAGTGTTGCGAACTTTTGTTCATAGGGTCGCTATGAGTTGCCTATGACTTGATGACACTTGATAACAACAACACCTGCAGGAAATTCAAGCAAGACCCACATCCCACTCCATACACAAAAACCAACTCAAAATGGACCTAAGACCTGGGACTAAAACCAAGGATTATAAACTTCATCAGAGAAAATCTTGAAAGAACTCTAGAAGTCCTAATCTACAACATGAATAGTCCCCAAGCATTCTGAAAAACCTACAACAAGGAGAGGATAAAATAGATAAATGTGACCTTCTAAGAAGAAAAAATAAATTCTCCAATAGGGTAAAAAGGAAATTCATAGACTGGGAAAGAATATTTGGTAATGACATATCTGATAAGGGACTTATATTTAGAATATATAGAATACTTGAGGACCACAAGTTAAAGGTAAATAATCTAATCACAAAGCGGGCACAGGATATGAACAGACACTTAACCAAAGAAGACATTCAGATAGTGAACAAACATATGAAGAAATGTTCAAAATAACCTAGCTCTAAGAGAGATGCAAATCAAAGTAACTAGGAGATATCATCTCATCCCAGTAAGAATAGCAAAATTCAACAGATAAGCAAATGACAAATGCTGGTGAGGTTATGGAGAAACTGGGGACTTTATCCACTTTTGGGAGTATGAAATAGTGCAACCACTCTGATAGGCTATATGGCTCTTTCTCAAAAAGTTGGAAATAGAAATACCTTTTGACACAGCAATTCCACTAATGGGAATATACCCTAAAGAAACCAGAACTGCCACCCAAGCAGATATATGAACACTCATGTTTATTGCAGCTTTGTTTGCAATTAACAAAGATTTGGAAACGACTAAGGTGCCCATCAACAAATGAATGGATAGAGAAGCTGTGGTATATTCAGAAAATGGAATACTATGCAGCATTGAAACACAAGTAATTAATGTAAAATAGATGACCTGGGAGGACATTATACTGAGTGAAATATCTCAGTCACAAAAGAACAAATACTGAATAATGCTACTGTTATAAAACAGGACTGGCATCAGGTTTGGGGGGAAACTAGAAAGAGAGGAATAAATAATCTTTACTGAATTGAAAAAGGTGAGGGAGAGAACTGCTTAAATGGAATATATGCTTCGGTATTCTTTGCATGCTAACAGTCCAGAGTAAGAGCTGCATAAGTAAAGCGGACTAGGGGAAGAGGAATTGTATAATAAAGAAAGAAATTTTTTTTTCCAAGAGAAAAGCAAATGAGGGGGGCAGGGAGAAAAATGTGCAGCAGTGAATGGAAATCCATGTTCTCTGTAAACCTTCATTAAAACCTCAATTAAAAATAAATGTCAATGTATTTTTTAAACTATCTAATTAAGGGAGTATTCCTTTGATCTCAAAGAATTCATTTCATGGAATCTTACTCTTCAATTATGCAAAAAAATGGGATTAAAAGTATTGTTTTATTAATGAGAGGTAAACAAGATTATAGGCTTGAAAACAAAGTTTTATAAGAATATAATAATAAGAACAAGAATAATAATGCTGAAAGTAATAATGATACTGAGCACTCATTTTGTGCCAGGTTTTCTGTTATTAGTAAAAGTTCATTATACTATCAAATTTTTGAAATAACAATGCAAATTATTATAATAACTACATTGTTGTTGTTGTTATGTGCCATCGAGTTGCTTGTAACTCTTAGTGACCCTATGTAAAACAGCCCTAAACCCTGCTCTATTCTGTGCCAATCACATTGCCTCTGACACACCCATCCTGATTACCCCAGTCACTGAATCAATCCATCTCATAGAGGGTCTTCCCCTTCTGCGCCGTCCTTTCACCCTCCCAAGTATGATGTCCCTCTCCAAGGGCCTCTCCCTCCTTACAACATGTCCAAAGTATGTCAGATGAAGCCTCAGAATCCTTGCCTCAAAGGAGCAGTCTGGTTTAACCCTCTCCAGGATGAATCTGTTTGTTTTCTTGGCAGTCCAGGGTACATTCAATACTCTTCTCCAGCACCACAGTTCCAAGGCATCAATTCTCCTTCTATTCTTCCTAGTCATTGTCCAGCTCTCTGATTCATAACAAGTGATTGCAAAGACCATAGCCTGTATCAGACAACCTTAGTCTCCAGAGTGATACCATTGCTCTTCAGTACCCTGGAGAGGTCCCTAACAGCAGACTTTCCCATCACAATACGTTTTTTTTTATTTTAGTGAGGAAGAAACTGATGATGGAAGAGACTAATTAACTTTTTAAGCTCACACATCCAATATTAAAACTAAAATTTTATCTTGAGGCTATGTTCTGAATACCTTCCTTACTTATGCACAATTTGATAACTTGTATTTACAGCTAGATTTAAGGAATAGATTTAACATGCTGAATTATAAGGAAATATAATTTTTCTTGATATATAAACAAGCCTATGAACAGCATGAAATATCACAAGTTATATACCCTTCAATACCCTTACTTTGCCAGATGTCATAAAATAATTCAGACAATAAACAAATATACCTGATCCATAAGTTGTTCCTTTAAGCCTAGAATATTGTATGACAATCTACTGTGAAAGTCATCCCATGCTTAAGCCCTGACATCTTTAACGTTTTCCCAGGATATTTCATCAAGCAGCCTTCAAATAAAAATAAATAAACAAGAAAGCAATTAATTAGCAGTCTCATTTTTTCCCTCAGTACCTTGTGTGAAAATGCTAGAGAATTTCCAGGGAGGAACAAGAGACCAAATTTCACTCCCACATCCCTAGTCTTTTGACAAATTTACTCAAGGGTATTTGAAACCATTGCTTCAGCCTGCTGTGGAAAATAGTAATAACCTCCTGAGAATGTTGAAAGGATTAGGATCTATTCACTTTTTCATTTTATTTCTTAAACAATAATTTTTTTTACCTTGTATAACTTTGGAAGTTGACAAAATTTGGTCTGATGATTCAACTTCAGAATTGTTTAAAGAACATAGCATGGAAAAATATCTCCTAATTTGACCTTAAACAATTCACTCCCCAGTGGCTAGAGTGTGCAAATTCCATGATGACAAGATAAATCCCTGCACACCAAACCTTTTTAGTTGATATTACATTAGAAAACTGAAGTAACCATTCAGCTTATTCAGGCAAAATCAGCATGGGAAATGTTTAGGGGGGATTGAGGAAGGGGCGATGTTCTGACGGTGCTGACTTGGTAATATAAATCAGTGAAAAATATTTTCAATATCTTTGTGTTAAAAGTGTTAACTGATTCACTAACAGACTTTTTAGGGAGCCTGATGCAAGTCAGAAAAACTGCTAATGGATGGCAAAAGTGATTTCTCTGAACTTTAATTTCAGTAGATATTGGCATTTAATATACATTGTCTGCTAGTATGGGTTTTTAAAGTAAGACAATATTCAGCTTAATTTCTTGTTATTTTTTACAGTTAAGAGCTAGGTGTTTAACCTGAGTCCATTTTTCCTACTTAGGATAAATAATACCAATTTTCACTGTTATTCTACATTTCAAGTAGAGTAATATACATCAGTATATACGGTAAGAGTATCCTCCTTCCCAGTATTCCTTAAAAGGCTCTGTAATCCATATTTTAAACACTATTTTATTGGTTTTTATATAATAATTCCTTTATATTATGCTTCATTCATAAGCATTGTGTTTTATATAATTTTTCATTTACACTGTGTTTTATACAATAATTCATATATATCCTAATTTATATTATTTTTTTAAAGATGATTGAATACCATTTCTGATAATTCCTCAATAGTGTTGCCTCCAAAGTAATTAGTAATATTTGGTATGATTTTTATCTACATAGTAACAATAGCAGTAACATATCCCAGTAACTTAAAGTTTTAATGTCCACACACATACAGTATTACAGACTTTAATTCAAGCTGATGTGCAAAGCTGTCAATTGGAGAAGATTGTTAGACTTTAATACCTTCTCCTCTGTATTTATTGCCAGATAACCTTTTTCTGCCATTTTAAAAGCCTAACAGCTCATTTAGCAAAGGCCTTGACTTCAACTTCAATTAGTTCTAAACACATTTTGATGGTATACTTTGGAACTATTTGTATTGAAAGATATTCATCCACTCTTATAATTAATATTTATGATGTGCCTGCCATGTGAAGGAACTTTGTTAAATATGAAGACATTCTGTAAGAATGTGTTAGGAACTGGTTTTGAGGTATGATTCTGCCTAGAATCACGCAAATCACAGCACATGCATTCCCTTCTACATCCTTAAGAATTGCTGAATTGTAAAGATTAAGTTACTAGCAGACCAACCCACAGAATGGTAAGAGAGAGATTATTCCAATTAAGGGCACACAACAACAACAGCAAATATCAAGGTGATGAAATGAGAGTTCAGTAATAAGCAGAGACTGGAGGTGATGATGACTTTTCTCATTTCCAGACATTGGAAGGAAAGATATATTCAAATATGAACTACTCTCATCACTAATCTACATAGTGAAATGGTTAATTATGTATGCTGTCCTAGAATAGAGTATGGCCGACTTTCCCATAAAAGATTGAAGTACTGTGTGAACATACACTGATTTTGATAAAGCATAACAACAGAACAGCCCAGAAATCAGCTCCAGAAATCATGAAATAGAGATATCACATGCATGTAAACATATTTACTTCCAACTTTGATCAAGAGGAATTTGATAATTGTTAAGTTCACTTACTGTGTCACATTTTAGATAACAAGAAGTTTCACTTTCTCCTTTAAATTCTAATTTCTCTTAGGAAGGAGAATTTTTAAAATCTCATTTCATGATAGATATTCTGGAAGGTCATGCTCAAGGTCTCATAAGGTCTGCAAAGTCTCAATCTTGTTGCTATTCCTTAACAAATTCTATAGTCTTCTTTTAGCTGGTGTAGAGAAAAGACTTTAAAAAAGAAAAAAATCCCTTGACCTTTTCATTGTCAGTTCAGGGAACAATAGGAAGTAAAAATGAGTAAGATTTTCTTGGAGCACTAAAAAGAGATGTTCTTCTTCTCATCACTCACCACCTCAGTGAAATTGCTGTCTTCAAAAGAGAGTTAGGTGCTTTTCTCATACTCTAATCCATATTGGAGAAAAAGTTTTTGACACTGTTTTCAGAACCAATTATTTCTTAGAAGTCATTCCCCATATTCAATCTTGAAACTTTTTTTGTTGGTAATCAAATTAGTAACTTTTCTCTAGTTTAAGAGAACTCACACAAAATTCTCTAAATATGATGACATAAGCATGAATGCCTAACTTTCATTGTGGCTTTCTCATGCCACTTGTGTTTTCTCTACATTTTCCTTTTCTGTCTTCCTTTACCTCCATATCAGTGTTAGCCATGTAAAATAGATTTTGTTGTTGTTAGTGGTCATCAAGTCAACTGCAACTTATAGCGACTCCATGAACAACAGATCAAAACCTTGCCCTATCCTGTGCAGTCCTCACAATCTCCATCATGTTTATGTTCACCATTGTTGTAATCACTGTGTCAATCCATAACATTGAGGATCTCCTTATATTTTGCTGGTCTTTTGCTTTTCCAAGTGTGATGTCTTTTTGATTAACAAATTCCATTTTCTCAAAGATAAAGTAATTAAAATTTCTATCAGAGATCTTTAATGACCAATTTTGGTAAAATACGCACCACATAAACCGGCACCATTACTAAAATGGAAGTTGAAAAAATATACTGAGAAAGTCTATTTTCATTTGCATAATGGTCAGATCTAGGATAGAATAGGGAGTTCTGGTTGCCTGGTGGTAAGAAACTGTGCTGGAATGTCAAACGTGTGTGGTTACAATCCCAGCCCGTTCTTCAGGAGAAGGCTGGGCAATCTTCTCCTTTGTGATACACTACCTCTGAAAACCAACTCTCTGGGCTGATTCCAACTCGATGATATACAATAACAGAATAGAATAAAGATTCTGGAGTAAAAAGATGTGGGTTCAAATTCTAGCTTTATCATTAGTTGTGTGATACGGGTAAATCTCTCAAAATCTTTTGTTCTTTATTTGCATAATCTGGAACTTATAATATCCTGAGGTTTGTGTTATCTGACCCATAAAATTTCAGTTGCTTCATATGAAAGTGAAAGTTGGAAAATGAATATGGGAAAACAAACAGAAATTGAAACTTTTGAATTGTGGCATTTGTGAACAATGCATTATTTACTACTAAAGAAAGAAATATGTCTTGGAAGGAAGAGAAACCAGGATGATCCTTGGAAGCAAATACAGTGTGACTTAATGTCACATATTTGGGATCTGTTACCAGGAAGGGCTAGTCCTTGGAGAAGGACAAAGTTATTGGAAAACTACAAGGTCAGCAAAAGGAAGCAAGGACATAAATGAGATGGAGGGACACAGTGACTGAAACAATGAGACAGTGAGAATGACAGAAGGTCTGGTGCATTTCACTTTGTTGTGTGGAGTTGCATGTCAGAACCAACTCAAAGACACTTAATAGCAGCAGTAGTATTTTGGTTAACAATTACAAACAAATATAAATATTTTGTCTTAATGTCTGTGCAATCAATATTATCCACCCACTTAAGCATAGGTAAGTAATTGGATTTCTAAATAGAAATGTATTAAATTATAACTGCTATCATTTTTTATCACCAAAGTCATCATTATTAAATTCATTAAAATGAAAAGCTTGTGGAGTATTTCCTATGAGACGGAATAGTGTTTATTGGGAAAGAAATTAAACTTGTAGGTAAGATCCTGGTTAAATTCTTCATAACATGGGAGTAACAGTCACCTCAAGCTGCCTATTATCAGAGGGATAATGTTAATCAAGATGAGTTGAAGGCAAATGCATTCCTATCATTGAATCTTATTTATACTTTATTAATACTGAAATGTTTGGCCACGCCTGCAGGCTGAGGACTACTGTGTTGTGAATCAGTTCAAACTGGATCTTAGGATGGCCTCTCATGTCTCGAGGAGGGACACATATGGAATGCTCAGGACTTTTATGGCTTTCTTTTTGTCCCAAGTGGATGTTAGCAGATGGGATTTTCCAGGTGAATTGGGGTCTCTGGTCCAGAGTTGGCCAGCATGTGGAAATGCCAGAATTTTAAAATACTGAAACATTTCTCTATGCCCTTAGGCTGAGGGCTAGTGCACTGTGAATCAGTTCAAGTTAGATCTTAGGGATTGCCTCTTGTGCCTGGAGGAGGACTTTATGGAACACTCAGGGCTCTTATGGCTTTCTTTTTATCCAAGTGGGAGTCAGCAGATGAGACTTGCCAGATAAATTGGGGGTCTCTGATCTAGAGTCTAACAGCATTTGGGTATGCTGGAATTCTAAAATACTGTGGGTCCTGAGGGTCACAAATGTTCGAGTGGTACAGCAGAGGTCTATTTGCTCTACTGAAATAACATAGAGTTGCTTAGATGATGGAAACTGGGCCATAGGTGTGAAAAACACCATAAATGGCCAATATCATGGACAGAATTTGTTGAAGCTCCCAGATTGATTCAAGTTTGAAAGCAGGACTGACTTCCACTTCCTAAACTACTGTCTCTGTAAAATCTATAAACTTGGAGAAAAGATGATAGTTATAGAAAGGCTTCAGACCTTTATTTATCTGAGCTAGATTAGATAGAGATAGAGATGAGAGAGAGAGAGAGAAAGAGAGAGATGTGTGTTGTTGCTGTTATGTGCCGAGTCCCTTGCAACTCATAGCGACCCTATGTACAACAGCCCTAAACTGTGCTCTGTCCTGTGCCAATCGCACTGACTCCGACACTCCCATCCTGATTACCCCAGTCACTGAATCAATCCACCTCATAGAGGGCCTTCCCCTCCTGCACTGTCCCTCCACCCTACCAAGCATGATGTCCTTCTCCAAGGACTGGTCTCTCCTTACAACATGTCCAAAGTATGTCAGACAGAGCCTCAGAATCCTTGCTTCCAAGGAGCCGCCTGGTTTAACCCTTTGCAGGATGAATCTGTTTGTTTTCCTAGCAGTCCATGGTACTCTCAATACTCTTCTCCAGCACCACAGCTCAAAGGCATCAATTCTCCTTCTATCCTCCTTGGTCATTGTCCAGCTCTCTGATGCATAACAAGTGATTGCAAAGATCATGGCCTGTATCAGATGCACCTTAGTCTCCAGAGAGACACCATTGCTCTTCAGAACTTTGGAGAGGTCCCTAACAGCAGGCTTTCCCATGGAAATACGCCTTTTAATTTCCTGGCTACTGGTGGCAAGAGTGTTGACTGTGGAGCCAAGCAAACTAAAGCTGTGAACAATCTCAATCTCTTCACCATCCATACTGATGCAACCAATTCGTCCAGTGGTGAGAAACTTTGTCTTCTTGACATTGAGCCTCAATCCATATTGTAGGCTGCAGTCCTTGACACTCTGCAGCAAGTGCTTCAGGTCCTCTTCAGTTTCAGCAAGCAGGGTTGTGTCATCTGCATAATGCAGATTGTTGATAAATCGCCCACCGATCTTGACCCCACATTTCTCCTGTTCTGCATACAGGTCAAAAAGGTATGGAGACAGGACACATCCCTGACGTACGCCCTTCCCAATTTTGAACCATGCAGTGTTCCCTTGCTCTGTTATGATGACTGCCTCTTGGTCCAAGTATAGGTTTCACATTAGAATTATCAAGTGTTCTGGGATTCCCATTCTTCTCAGAGTCATCCACAGTTTGTTATGATCCACACAGTCTAACGCCTTTGCATAATCAATGAAACACAGATACATTCCTCTGGTATTCCCTGCTTTCAGCTAAGATCCATCCAACATCAGCTACAATATTCCTAGTACCATTACCCCTTCTAATCCCAGCCTTTACTTCTGGCAGTTCTCTGCTGATGTGCTGTTCCAGTTGTTTTTGGATAATCTTCAGTAGAATCTTGTTTGCATGTGAAATCAATGAGATTGTTCTATAGTTTCCACACTCTGTCGGGTCACCCTTCTTTGGGATGGGAACAAATATAGATCCCTTCCAGTCAGTTGGCCAGTGGTTGTTCTCCAGATGAGATAGAGATAGAGATAGAGTGAGAGAGAGAGATATATAGAGAGAGATAGATAGATATCCTTCCCTCAAGTGGATTCAGTCTATATGGTGGACAAATCATTAAACAAGCCAGACTCGATGAAAAAACATGAAGCATCAGAATAGGAGGATATTTAAGAAGCAGCAGAATGCTCCAAGATGGGCGTTTTTAGGTGGTGAGAGTCAATGAGAATGTATGATTATGGAGGAATTTGGAATGATGGAGCTCATGGAGTTTGAACAATGCTTTGGTTCTTAAATTTGGTAAGGCCCAAGGGCCTGGTTCTAATTCTTGTAGGTCATATAGCCTAGGTCTGTCCCTTTGCTGTACAGAGGTAACTCGTGGCTGCTGTGATGCTGAACACTGTGACACTGATATGTCAAATGTGATAACGGTTACCTGTGGAACAGAGTGTTTGGTGCAGGATCTACCCAATTAACATAAGCTTATAAGCAGGAGTAGTATCTACTTCTGAAATAGCTTGTCTCTGGAAACCCTATGTGGAGAAACATGAAAGTTATACATGTGCTCAGGTCTTTTATTCATAATGTCACTATGAGTCACTTATGACTCTATGGCACTTAACAACAACAATGAAAAAGCTCAGTTGGTCTAGTGGACAGAAAGTGATGCTACCAAGCCAAGGTGGATGACTTTAATCCATGGCCTTAAGGCCTGGTTTTAATAGTTTTGGTCAAACATTCTTCTAAGTTGTAAAGCCCTGGTCTGTCCATTTGCTGTACAGAGGTAACTCATGGTTGCTGTGATGCTGAACACTATGACACTGATGTGTCAAATGTGACAATAGTTTCAATTCTTTCTTCTATTGTTTGCATTTTTCTTCCATAGTTGTGCAAGTTCCTCCTCCTCTATATATTTTTTCCGGCACCATGTCTCTAGAGTGTTTGTTTTCTAAGTGATTTCCTTTTTCCTTCCATCATTTGTACCTTCTTCCATAGTTGTTAAAATAACTCTTCATCAACATATTTCTTCTGGTTCTCTACCTTTGGGGCATTGTCCAACTATAACTGAATAGATTGAGAAATTGTGTTACATTCACACAATGGAATGCTATGAAGCACTTAGGAGCAACAATTTCAAAAATTACTACATAACTTGAGAGAGACTGGGAAGCATTATGCTGAGTGAACTAATTCAATTTCATAAGGACAAATACTGTATAAGACCATTATTGTAAAAATAGAAGGGTAACTAGTAAACCATGTACGGGATTCAAGAAGGGAAGGAGTGGCAGCAGCAGAGGGGTGAAGATGGATGGGGGCCGAACCATAGGATTGCACAGTTTGGTGGGTGGAGGGAGAAAGTGAAGGAAATTGGAAGGATTAGCAGGGACCTGGAAAGATTGGATAATAATGAGCAAGGTCCAATAGTGATTGATTTCATAAAATGTAACACATGGAAATGATTGTATAGCACAGTATAAATGAAGAATAGTGTGAAACACAGTATAAATGAAGAATAGTGTTAAACACAGTTTATGCCAACTTTGTAAGCAAACCAATATAAAATAAAAAAATACATTGAAACATAGAATGGTCACAGAATACACAGACCATACTTAGAATTAAGTGGTTTATTAAAGAACTGGGAAGAACTCAGTATCAGGCCCATTGGGAAGCATGTAGGCAGTTTCCCTTCCCTTCTTGAGTGCGGGATATTCTCTCAGCTTCTCTCACCTATGCAGGCCTCCAGTGAGAGCAGGCCTGCTATTGGCCCACTGAGCACCACATTTTTCTTTTCCTTGTTATTATTACAACTTCTTCCATTGGTTACTTCTGGATCTCCTGTTGTCTTCAGTATTACAGCCTTTTAATAGTGTTACAGTTCTTTTAGAAGAAGTCTCTTGCCTCCTTTCTACCTGCTTTTAATTTTTTTCTTCCTTGTGTTCCTTCCTGCTACTTTGTTTTTCTTTCTTAAGCTCTGTCTTTGGGCTTGTTGCCAGTTGGGGTCAGTCCTTGGAGATGAATACAGACATGCCATTTACATAGAAGGCTTCAATTCATTCATTTTTAGCCCATTAATAGATCGTTGCAGGATCAATCACAGGACAAACTGTAGCCCAAGACCAGACAGTTTCCAACTATCTTTGTTAGCTGCTTACCCAGCAACTGGCAACTAACCAGGAAAAAAGTAATAAATACTCTGAGACAGAAAATTAGGGCAACAATAACTTTTTTCCACTAGGAATGAACAAGACCTCTCAAGTTGTTTGTTAAAGAACCAAGGCAAAAGAACACATAAAGGAATTCATTTCACCACACTCTGTTTAAAAACTGGAAATTATCTGTGGCTGGAATGATGGAGTTATATTCTTAAAAGTATGCAAAAAGCTTTGAGATAGGACTCTAGCAGCAGGTAATGATAGCGTAAAAATGTCAGTCCTGATTATGTTGAACTCTTGTCAGTTTTAGGTATGTTTGCTTCCTTTCAGAGAACTCATTTCTGCAGAAGATGAAGACAGTCTTGATAATAACATAAACAGAAAGATTTGCCATGTTTTCAGCTATCAGTTTAAAAGGGAGTGTCTCAGCATTTCCTGGCTTCTCATTTTCTTAGTTTCAACAATATTCCAAGTGACCTTTAGAAATATTTTGAAAAATATTCCTTGAGGCAAACTCCACAGTAGAAAATAATGCCTTGAGCAATCAGACACAGCATGCTGCTGTTGGTTATCCATTAATACACTCTACAGATCCATAGCAGGAGGCTAAAGCTAGAGGATGTGCTTCCCAAGTGTTTATAGGGGAAGAGCTGCCCTAGTCTTTTGAGTGCATATGCATGTAGCTGTCTTGAAAAATGTTCCCCAATGGGATTCTAATGAACAACTTTTCACATTTTTAACAAGTTTTGTATTTTGTTGTTATTATTATTTGTTTGTTGCTTAACTTTTCAGAGCTGGCATGCTAGCAATTTTGATTGTTATTTCTACCCTTCCATTTCACTCATGCATTCATGCAAGTCATTGTTAGTGTTAGGTATTATCAAGTCGAGTATGACTCAAAACAACAATCATAACATTAGGGAGTTCATGTGGCCAGTGGTCAGGAGTTGCACTATCAACCCAAAAGCATACAGTTCAAACTTACCAGGTACTCCATGGGAAATCTCTCATGAAATATAGTCTCTGAAAGTCCACTGGTAAATGAGATGTTATAAATAGGTTCCAATTCCATGGCACATGACAACTTCATGATATTACTTATTCAGTGTTAAGGATTTTTGTTTTAAACTGATATTCATGTTACTCATACTGAAGGGTAAGTTTATTAGTTGCAGTCAAATCAATTTTAACTTATGGTAAAACCACATACAACAGAAAGATATTGTTGCCTCATCTCTTTCTAGCTTCAGGAGTCCATTGCTTCAGCCATTGTGCATTTTAATTCCTTCCAAGTTAGAGGTGTGTTATTTTAGCAATATAGTAGGCAATTTTCTGTTGTGATCCACCACATACATGTTGACTGATTATTGGAAATAAGTCCCCAGGCCTTTTCTCCAATTCTTAAACTAGAAGTTCTTGGACCTACATATTACAGTATGCTGCTGGTGTTTTAAATACCACGGTGTAACTTCCAGCATCGAAGCACTACTCAAACCAACACAGTACAATAAACTGACAGAGAAATAATTAACTTGCATATTCATATGCATTCATTGTTTCCCCCTTAAGCATAATGTTTTGCAGTGTGAGGAGTATGTGACCAGAGGACAAAGACAACAACCTCCAAACACAAGTGCTGTATGTACTGAGAAAACTCGTATGACATAGTCGTCATCGAATATAAGTTTGCAAATGATCTGTGCTGACCGCTTGTCTTCAGAAGCTTGACTCAACTAAATTAAGAAAATTGTACTGCTTAGGAAAGAATTTTTTAAAATTTATTTAACTTTAAAATCATGCTATCATTAACAATATAAACTCTAAATATAAACTCTAGTTTCATGACAGCAAATGTGCTTGTTGATTTAAGATAATACATATGCATATTAATTTCTGGAGGAAAGGATAAAAGGAAGAAGAATAAAAATCTGATTTTTAAAATATTTTTTAATTAATACTGTAATGAAAGTGTACAGAAAACTTGGATTTACATTTATTCATTGTTATATATTTTCCTCCCTACCCCCATCCCATTTTTATCTTTAAAAAGAATATTTCATTGTTACACAATTTCCTTGCTTCCCTGTGCCCCCTCCCCAAGTCCAATTTGCTATGCACCTCTTATCCTGGACTATTATCATGCCAAAAACCCCTGATCATATTCCTTTTAAAAAGTTCTTTGTTTAGTATTCCCAACTTCCATGTCAGTCCTGTTTTATAACAGTGGCATTATGCAGTATTTGACTTTTGTGACTGAGATATTTCACTCAGCATAAGATCCTCCAGGGTCACCCAGTTTGTAGAATATTTTATGAGGTCTTTGTTTTTGGTGCTGCACAGCCACAGCTTTCTATCCATTCATTTGTTGACGGGCACTTGGGTTACTTCCATTTCTTTGCTCTTGTGAACAACACAGCAATAAACGTGGGTGTGTATATATCTGCTGGGTGTCAGTTATTGTTTCTTTAAAGTATATTTCCATTAGTGCAATTGTTGGGTCAAATAGTATTTCTACTTCCAACTTTTTGAGAAAGTACCATACTGCCTTCCAGAGTGGTTGCACCATTTTACATTCCCACCCACAGTGAATAAATGTCCCAATTTTTCCACAATCTCATCAGCATTTGTTCTTTGCTGTTCTGTTGAACTTTGCTATTGTTACTGGTGTGAGATGATATCTCATAGTTGTTTTGAAAAAAAAAACAACAACTGATTTTTACATGAACTAAATACTAATTACATACTTTAAAATGAAGTATTTTTTTATCTATATTTTTGAAAAGATTTTGAAAGCAAGGTAAAACTTTAAAAACTTCCATTTTTGAAGGTTGCTTGAAAATTATGGCCTTAAAAACAAAAGTTCAAAACAGGAAAGTGTTTTGTTTTCCTTTTAAGTAAATCTATGTTGGACAGCGCAGGAGAGGAAGGCCCTCTATGAGGTGGATTGATTCAGTGACTGGATAATTGGGATGGGAGTGTCAGAGACAGTGCAATTGGCACAGGACAGAGCAGAGTTTAGGGCTGTTGTACATAGGGTCGCTATGAGTCGCAAGCGACTCGACGGCACATAACAACAACAACAACATGTTGAACTAACAACTTTGAATTATTATTGCTGAGTTCAGTTTTCACTTGCAGTGTAACATTTTATTATCATAATTGTTGTTATGTGCCATCAAGTTGCCTGTGACTCATAACGACCCTATGTACAACAACTCTGAACCCTCCTCTATCCTAAGCCAACTTTATTGTCTCTGGCACACCTAGCTGCACTACCCCAGCCAGTGAGTCAATCCACCCCCGTGAAGGTCTCCCTTTCTTGTGCTGTCCCTCCACCTTCCCAAGCGTTACAGCCCTCTCCACAGACTGGTCTGTCCTTGCAGTATGCCCAAAGTATGTCAGATAAAGCTTCAGAATGCTTGCCTCCATGGAGCAGCCTGATTTCACCCTCTCCAGAATTAATCTGTTTGTTCTCTAAGCAGTCCATGATATATTCAATACTCTTCTCCAGCACCACCTAAAAAGTAACATTTACATCCTAGGGACCCGTCATTAGAGAAAGGCATCATGAACGGAAAGGTGAAGGGACAGAGCAAGAAGGGAAGACCTTGGATGAGATGGATTGTCACAGTAACCAGGGTAATGGAGGTAGTTGTTTGGAGACAGTGATACTGGCTCAGAATAGGACAGGGTTCAGACCTATTGTACCTAGGATTATTGTGAGTCACAGGCAATTTGATGGCATATAATATCAACATTTCAAGGTGTGATAGAGCAAAGGGGAGAAAAAATCAAAGAATTACTCAGTTTGTAGTTTTCAAGGAGTTTTAAATTAGACTGTGTCAAAAAATTAGTTTCTTCATAAATTTTCAATTTTTTTAAAAAAGCATAACCGTATCATTAGAATTTTAAAAATTCAATTTTTATATTTTGCAAATTTGCCAAAACACTCAGAAGTAGAGAATACTAAAATAAACTTTCATATTAATCAACTTTCTATCATTACTATTTCCTCAAACCATAAATAAAAGCAGAAAAATTCCAAATGTTACAAGATTTCGGCTTGTACATACTTCTGATAAGCTGTCTAACAAATTCTAAGTATTCAAAAATCATAGTTATCACTTTTAAACAATTAAGAAAATAATCCATAACATAATCTGATATCCTGATCATATTGTCATCGCTTGTTGTTGTTATGTGCTGTCAAGTCAGAACCAACCCATAGCTGACCCTGGGTTTTCAGGGCCAGTTAAGTGCTCAAGAGAAGACTGTCCATCCTTTTTCTGCAGAACAGCTTATAGATTCGAACTGTGTTTCTTTGGGACTGCAGAGCAACTTCTTGCCAGTAGGCCACCATTGTCTTCACTGTTACCTCAAATGTATCTATTTATAATTGTTGCTGTTATGTGCCATAGAGTTGACTTCCACTCACAGAGATACAAACAATAGATTTGAACTCCACCCTATCTTGTGACATCCTCATGATCTCTGACATACTCAAGCCCGTTGTTACAGGCACTGGGTCAATCTGTTTTCCTGAGGAGCCACCTCTTCCTCTGAACGCCTTTACCACAAGATGTCTTTTTTTTCCCCAAAAAAATTTAGTCCCTCCTGACAATATATTTAAAATATGTGAGACAGAGCTTTCCTATTCTTGACTCTGGAGGGCATCAGGTTGCACTTCCTACAAGACTGACATGCTATTCAGAAAGAAGATATGCAACATGCTTCAGCAACACCACTCCAGTTGGTTTTCAGAGGGAGTAAATTGCATGGAAGAAGATTTTTCATCTTTCTCCCAGGAAAAAAAAATGTATTCATTACTATAGTGTTGTTGTTTTGTTGTTGTTATAATCGTTGAGTTGGAATCGACCTATTGCTGACCCTCCTTCAGGTTTTCAGAGACAGTTAATCACACAGGAAATGATTGTCCATCTTTCTTCCACAAAGCAACTGGTGGACTCAAACCATGTACCTTCAGGATTGCAGCACAGCTTCTTGCCACTAGGCCACCAGACCTATTACATGACACTATTAAGGCTAATAAATGTCAGCAAAATGATAAAAGTAGAAAGTCATTATTTTGCTATATATGTTTGTTTCATTCATAAGTCATTCATTATGACTTTCTATTTTTTATCATTATGCTAGCATTTATTAGTCTTGATACCACCATAAAATACTTTTTTAAAATATAAAGCATCATTTTTTTAACTCAGGAATAAAGTCCATAGAGGAAACACACATCCCACCCATCCACATGGCAGTCAAACTCAAAATGACTGGGGAAACTTTGAACAATAAACTCAGCATCACACTATGATGGTGCTATAAGTTGTAATCAACTTAAACATAACTACTTCTGGTTTTGTTTTTAATTAAAATTATTCTGCTTACTGATTATACTCTCCCTTGGTATTATTTCATTTAAATATTAAAATTTGTTGGTAAACTCCAAAAGAATCAAACTCATTGCCCTCAAGTGTATTCTGACTTATAATGACCCTATAGAACAGAGAAAGGAGCTGTGGTGGCCTAGTGACATAAAGTTGCACTGCATTCCTATATGCATATGGTTTGAGTCCACAAGATGCTCCAGAGGAGAAGGATAGGCAATCTCCTATGCAGTTAACTATCTTTGAAAACCCGCCAGAGTGTCAGTTAGGGGTAGGTTCTGACTCTATGGTAAACAACAATAACAACATAGAACAGAGAATTGTGCTTTTAGGATATTTTTTTAATCTCCAAAGGACTGCTTTCATAAAGAAGCAACAAAACAGAAGAGCAATGATGTCAGGCTGGAGACTAAGGTGCTACTGATCAAGGCTATAGTCTTCACAATTGTGTTCTATGCATCAGATAGCTGAACAGTGACTAAGAATGATAGAAAGAGAATTGATGCCTTTGAACTGTGGTACTAGAGAAGAGTATTGAATATACTATGGACTACTAGGAGAACAAACAGGTTTATCCTAGAGAGGGTGAAGCTGGGCTGCTCGTTAGAGTCAAGGATTTTGAAGCTTTGTCTGACATACTTTGGGCATATTGCCCAAAGGAGGAACCAGTCCTTGGAGAGGGACATCATGTTTGGGAGAGTGGAGGAACTGTGCAGGAGAGGAAGACCCTCAATGAGACGGATCGATTCGGTGAGTGGGGTGTTGGGAGTAGGTGTGTCGGAGACAGTGAGGTTGACACAGGAAAGAGCAGGATTTAGGGCTATTGTACATAGGGTCACTATGAGTTGCAAGTGACTCGATAGCATATAATAACAACAATAAGTCTTTATGGAAGCAGATACAGTAGCTGATGGATGCAAACCAGTGATTAAAGTGCAACAATGAATGAATGAAAACCCAAAATCTCTGTAAATGTTCATTAAAACTAATAAAATTTAATTAAAAAATGGAGAAAAAAACAGTAATTTTTCCATTATCACTTCAGTGTTTAATTCACTATTCATCAACATCCCCTTAGATATGCATTGTTATTGTTGTTGTTAGATGCTTTTAAGTCAAATATAACTCATAGTAACCCTACGAACAACAGACCTGAATCCTGTTCGTTCTTGTGCCATCTTCATTATCTCTGATACAATTTAACCTATTGCTGCAATCATTGTATCAATACATTTCATTGAGGGTCTTCCTCTCTTTAGCTGACCCACCAGCTTTCTAAGCATGATATCCATTTCCAAGGAATAGTCTCTCCCAATGACATGTTCAAAGTATGAGAGATGAATGAAGCTTTGCCATCCTTACCTCCAAGGAACATGTTGGCTGTATCTGCTCCAAGGTATGTCTGTTCATTCTTTTGGCTATCCATGGAAAAGTCAGTACACTTCTTCAACATCACAACTCAAAGATATGAATTCTTCTCTCATCTTTATATACTATATACAGCTCAGATGCATAGCAAGTTATTGAAAAGACCATGGCCCAAATCTGGCAAACTTTAGTTTTCAGTTGACAACATTGCTCTCCAATATTTTGAGAGGCCTCTGACAGTTGACTTATGAGCTCCTAATTGCTGGTACCAAGGGTGTTATTGTTGATCCAAGAAAAAAGAAATCATTGACAGTTTCAATCCTTTCTCCATCCATCATGATGTTGCCTATTTACCCAGTAGTAAGAACTTCTGTTTTCTTGATGTTGAGATAGAATTCATATTTCAAATTATAATCTTAATCTTCCTTGAAACAAGGGTTTCAAGTCCTCACATTTAACAAGAAAGTTTGTGTCATCTGCCTTAATGCAGGTTGTTCATGAGTGTTCCTACTAATGTCACATTCTTCTTCATAGTGAGGGGCTTCACAAATTATTTGCTCAGTATACAGAGTGAATAGATATGGAGATAGGATACAACCTATGGAGATAGGATACAACCTAATGCTATTATTAATCCATGTTTTATGGATTATACATACATGTCATGGATATCTAGCAACACTTATTATTCATAGGCTTTTCAGAGGCTTGCTCTTTCATAAGTTGATGGCCAATCCTTCTTCCTAGTTTGTCTTGATCTGGGAGCTGTAATAAAATCTGTCTACCATGGGTGACTTCTCTGGCATTTGACACACTGGTGCCATAGCCTTTAGAATCTCAACACCCACAAGTTATCTCAGCTCAGAAAACTGAGAGAAAAGTGCTGTACTAATTAGAACAATGATAACAAACAAGAATACACTCAAGTGGCAGAGCAATTGGAAATATGCAGCTCATTTCCCCAATACAATAGATACCAGCTCTAGGGGAAATTTTATCTCCTTTGCAGTTCTGGAGGAAGATCTTGTTACTGAGCTTCTGCTCCTGGACCATCTTGCCACGTCTTAATGTCTTTGCTTGTTGAAGCCCAAGGATGACACAGCAGTATAATGTCCTAGTCAGGAAATCAGGATATGTATTACATTGGGACATCTCTAAATTACTGAGGAGCAATGATGTCAGTTTGAGAACTAAAGTATGCCTTATTTAGGACATGGACTTTTCAGTCACTTGCTATGTTGCTGTGATTGGGAATAAATACAGATCTCTTTCAGTCAGTAAGAGGTAGCTGCATTCCCACATTCCCTGGTGGAGAGTAGTGAGCAAATCTGGGATTATATCTGTTTGTTGAAACATGTCAATCGGTGTTCTATCAATTCCTGGGGCGGGTTTTTTTGTTTGTTTGTTTTCCCTGACCTGAACTTTAATTTCCCAGGGCTTCATTCATTCAAATTCTTATGTCTATTTACTCACACTCATTGTAGAGTCCAAACTGAATGACACGTAACTGACCCTTCATTGGATTTCTGAGACTATAAATTATGAACCAGAAAAAAAAATGGCCATCTTTCACTCTTGAAGCTGCTGGTGGATATTTAGTTGTGACAATTTCCCTTGACGTTATTGACAGGACAGGGGATATGCAAGTTGTACCCTATTGTGAGAGATGTCTGAAATCAACCATTCCCTTCCTTGCACCTAGTGCTAGTAGCTACCCAATTCTACCTTGATGGTTAGGATCAGTCATTTCAGTCTGGACATAATATCCTCTTATTTCTTAGCATGAGAAATCTAAATTGGCCTGATGTCCATCTCAACATCCAATTTAGTGGTGTACTGCTATATTTCTTTTTTACATTTAAAAAAATTATTATTATTATTTATGTGTGTACCATCAAATCAGATCTGACTGGTATAGGAGGCGATTGTGTCTCCTTATTCAGCAGAGCATCTGGTGGATTTGAACCGCGCACCTCTGGGATTGCAGTGCAACTTCTCGCCCCTAGACCACCAGAGCTTGCCTGTACTGCTATATTTCTTGATAACCGCATTTATCACTTATACTCTAAGAGCTTTATATCAGTAATGTCAAAACCTACAGATCAATGAATTAAGTAGATTCTTAAGGGAATAGAGAGATTAGTCACTCTCATTTCTACCCCACAATTCCAAAGCTCATAGAGTTAAACTATGGGAATAATAACATCATGCACTGGAGGCTCATATATAATTAAAAAATGCAACACAATACAGAATATGCACGGTGACTGAACAATAAGTTACCAACTTCTGGGTCCTTAACTGACACTTAAATTGGCCAGTGTAGACTTCTAATAAGTCAGTTGCATCTCAGTAATAGGAAAATGCCAAAAACTATGACTTTCATAAGAATGAACCCATTATAGCATTTTCCATAAAATTAGTTCCTTGGTTAGAAGTGAGAGTATGTATTATATCATGAAGGAGAAGAAGAATGATGATTTTTTAAAGAACCATTATGATAGGAAAGGCAAAATCATATAAAATTTTACTATTTTAGGAGAAAGAAAATGCTGGCCTTTCATGATGAAAACAGACAAAAGTTATCAACTTGGTGGCAGGCAAGAAGGGAGAGAATTTTATATGATCTAGTCCCAAAAGATGAAACTTATATAAGTGTTCAGGTCTTTCATTTATAGAGTCACTATGAATCATCTACAAATCCACAGCACTTAACAACACCACCAACCTAGAGAGTGCTCTGTGGGCCTGGTGGATAGAAAGGTGGGTGATTTTAATCTGTGTCCCTCAGGCGTGGTTTTAATTGTTTTTGATCAAACATTATTCTAAGTGGTATAGCACTGGTTTGTTTATTTGCTTTACAGAGGTAACTTGTGATGCTAAACACTGACATTAATGTATCAAATGTAATAATGGTTACCCATGGGGACAGTGTTTGGTGGAACTCCCTGATTAAAACAAGCTTGGAACATCATTGCTGATGTCAGATGGATACTGATTGAGAGCAGAGAATTTCTATTTGTATTTTATTGGTTATAAAGGAATTTAACTGTGGGAATCATAATGTATTATGGCTAACATTGAGAAAAATGAGAATCCCAGAATATTTAATTTTGCTCTAATAGAATCTATACCTAGGCCAAGAATATGTTTGTCCAAACCAAGCAAGGGAACACTGCATAATTTAGAATCAGGAATGGTGTTCATCAGGGTTGTATCCTTTCTTTATACCTATTCAAGCTTTATCTGAGCAAATAATTCATGAAGCCAGATTCTGTGAAGAATGTGGCATCAGTATTGGAAAAAGACTCATCAAAAACCTACATTATGCAGATTACACAACTTTACTTGAAGGAAGTGAAGAGGATATGAAATGCTTGCTGCAGATGATCAAAGACTACAGTCTTTGCTATAGACTACATTTTAACATCAAGAAAACAGGGCCTCACTACAGGACCAACTGTCGACAGTATGATAGATGGTGAAGGGATTGAATATGGCAATGATTTAATCTTACTTGAATCGACAAACAACACACTTTATACCAGCAGTCACAAAACCAGGAGATGTATTGCATTGGGCAAGACAGTTGTGAGGGACTTCTCTAAAATGTAATGATGTCTGTTTGAAGATTAAAGTGCACCTGATTTAGGCCATTATCTTCTAAGTCACCTACTATGCATCAGAGAGCTGAGCAATGAATAAGGATGGCAGAAGGAAAATTTATGTCTTTGAGTAGTGATGCTGAAAAAGAGTATTGAATATTCTATAGACTTCCAAAAGAACAGATAAGTCTTGGAAAAAATTCAGCCAGGGTGCTCCTTGGAAGTAAAAAATGATAAAGCTTTGTGTTTAATACTTTGCATAGGTAGCTCTTGTTATTGTTGTTAAGTGCTGTCGAGTTGCAGGGAACTCATAGTGACCCTATGAAGGAGAGTCCTCAACACTTGTGTGTCTCTCATCCTCTCTCCAGGTTCATAGGGTTTCTGGAGGCAAGCTATTACGGAAGTGGATGCCACTCCTCCTTCCAAGCTTGTTTCAATCGGGGAGCTCTAACTCACACTGTCCACATTGGGTAAACAGCCATTAACCTATCTAAAACATCAGTGTCACAGTGTTCAACCTCACAGCATCTTACCGTCCCAGCACGCTCACGGGCCCTAGACCCCCAGTTCATCTGGAAAGTCAGCTCTGCCAACCCCTACATGGGGCAAAAAGAGCATCGCAAGTGCCCGGAGCCCTCATACCTGTCTGCCGTTCCTCAAGAAGCCAGAGGCCTCATTCAGCTCACACTAAGTCTCCCAAGAGCCTAGATGTGGCTCAACCTTTCAGTATCTTACCATCCCGGCACCCCCAAATGCTTGCAAACTCTGGATATGTAGCTAGCTGAGGATATTCCTTTGAAATTGACATCACTCTTAGAAAGATGGAGGGTTAACAAAGGAGAGGAATACCTTTAATAATATGGATTGACTGCGACTTGAACAAGGGCTCTAGTGTGTCAGAGATGATGAGGATGGCGCAGGATAGGATAGGTTTCAGGTCAAATATTCATAGTTTCACTGTGAGTTATACTTGACTCAACGTCACTAAACAAGAGCAATCTAAGAATAAATCTAAAGATCACTGCAAATTCAAATAGAGAAACATTATTTTTCTTAGCTGTATTATATTCCATTTTTGTCAATATATTTTGAGTCATTAATTCTGCTCTTTATTCATGAATGTTATAGTGTTTTATGATATAAACATATTTAATAAGTAAATGATGTTGCAATGGATAGGCTGGCCATAGAACATTCCTTTTTATTTTTTTTTCATTTTTCTATATCTCCAGGTTGAAGCATTAGACATGCCATAAATATTTAATTTTGTTTCTTTTGTTTAAAAGCAATTTGAATTATAAGGGTTTATGTTTATTCCTTTAGAGAAATGTTATGTTGGGGTTTTTTTGGGGTTTTTTTTAGTAACTTCTTTATGCACGAATTGTCAGGGGAATGCTTTTGTGAATATAAATTAATACTATACAATGAAAAACAAATGATGCTCTAGTGATATTTGAAATCATTATATATGTTGCATAACAAAGCTGCAGCTATTAGATTTGGGGGGGTAACTGTATTAAAACTCTTAGTCTGTGATATTGTATGTACTTGAAGGAGAAAGCAAATGAGTTCTTCTAGTTGTGGAAACAAAATTCACAAAGACAGAAAATCTTAAAATGTACCATTGATTTTGCTAGGTGCCAACATGAAAATTTTATGACTACACGGGATAGGACAGAAAGCAATAATCCACACTTTTCAGATCTATTTAAAAGCAGAATGAAATTTTGATCCAGCTCAATCTCTTGGGATCTCTGATAACATCACACTATATCTTCCTCAGTGAGAATGAGATTTTTCTCATCTGAGTAAAAACCACAAATTCAAGCTGTCAAATTTAAGTCCACAAATGCCAAATGCTACTAAGATTTTAGCTGAGAAATATTTTAGTTGCATACTCCAACTGTAAGGATTATGGTTCGTGATTTCTCTTCGCTCCTTTTTGATACTCATTGGCAATTTAAGGTGCTGAGTAACCAAGTTTATGATACATAAAGCAGCACTTTGTGATTAGTTGCCAACTTAAATGTCGACAGCTCAAACCTAACTGGTGATGCTACAGAATAAAGACCCTGGCAATCTTCTTTGAGAAAAGATTGCAGCCAAGAAAACCATGCAGAGCAGTTCTTCTATTCCATGACACGCGGGGTCATCTTAGCTCAGAACTGATTCCATAAAAATGGGCTGGATTTTGTTTTGTAGAAATGCTTCTTTAAAAGAATCTGAATCGAAAATTTTAAAGTAAATAAAACATTAAAATTACTATGTGAAAAAATGAAATGTTGATAAAATATGGAAGATTAGGAAACAGAGATGAGGCAAGGCTATGTGCATGGATAAGAACAAATTTTCTAGGAGCAGAGTGAATAAGCCAGAAGAGACTCTAAATCACATATCAGTCTACTCAAATTTGATACTTCATCAGTCTGTGATTGCATTAGAAATTTCCAATAGATGGGAGTAATAGGGACATTTTAATAATGATAAGAATATTTAACATGGGGTTTGTGTCTGTCTACCAGGATAGATTAACATAATGAATATAATTATGGGATTGGGCATATAGGTAATTGTGAGGATGGCACAGGATCAGACAAGGTTTGGATCTTTTGTTCGTAAGATCTCTATGAAGCACAGTAGACTACACAGCACCTAACAAATTTTGTTGTTGTTGTTATGTGCTGCCGAGTCACTTAGGACTCATAGCGACCCTATGTACAACGGCCCTAAACTCTGCTCTGTCCTGTGCCAATCGCACCACCTCTGACACACCCATCCCGATTATCCCAGTCACTGAACCAATCCACCTCATAGGGGGCCTTCCCCTTCTGTGCTGTCCCTCCACCCTACCAAGCTTGATGTCCCTCTCCAAGGACCTGTCCCTCCTTGCAATATGTCCAAAGTATGTCAGACGGAGCCTTAGAATCCTTGCCTCCAAGGAGCAACCCGGTTTGACCCTTTCCAGGATGAATCTGTTTGTTTTCCTAGCAGTCCATGGTACCCTCAGTACTCCTCTCCAGCACCACAGCTCAAAGGCATCAATTCTCCTTCTATCCTCCTTAGTCATTGTCCAACTCTCTGATGCATAACAAGTGATTGCAAAGACCATGGCCTGTATCAGACACACCTTAGTCTCCAAAGAGACACCATTGCTCATCAATACTTTGGAGAGATCCCTAACAACAGATTTTCCCATGGCAATACGTCTTCTAATTTTCTGTCTACTGGTGGCGAGAGTGTTGACTGTGGAGCCAAGCAAACTGAAGCTGTGAACAATCTCAATCTCTTTACCATCCATCCTGATGCTGCCAATTGGCCCAGTGGTGAGAATCTTTGTCTTCTTGACATTGAGCCTCAATCCGTATTGGAGGCTGCAGTCCTTGACCCTCTGCAGCAAGTGCTTTAGGTACACTTTGTCTTCAAAGTCTGCTCTTCTTCTGCTTCTCTCCTTGTATAATACCTATATTTTAACCTCAGTATTTACATTCTCTAAGTCTGTTTCAGTGTTTTGAAAACTTTTTAAAGATGCTATTTATAAGGAGATATAACTGAGGATAACCTGAAGTGCTTGCTGCTGAAAGTCAAGGACTACAGCCTTCAATATGGATTGAAGTTCAACCTCAAGAAAACAAAGATTCTCATCACTGGGCCAATTGACAGCATCATGATAGATGGATAGTGAAGAGATTGAGATTGTTAACAGCTTTAGTTTGCTTGACTCCACAATCAACACTTTTGCTACCAGAAGCCAGGAAATCAAAAGACAAATTACACTGGGAAAGTCTGCTGTCAGGAACCTCTCCAGGGTACTGAGTAGCAGCATCATCAGTCTAGAGACTAATGTGTGCCTGATCCAGGTCACAGTCTTCACAATTGCTTGGTATGTAGCGGAAGGCTGGACATTGACTAGGGATGATAGAAAGAGACTTGATGCCTTTGAGCTGTGGTGCTGGAGAAAAGTAATGAATATGCCAAGGACTGCCAGGAAAATAAACAGGTTCATCATGGAGAGGGTCTCTGAACCCTCACATTACCACCAATATTCTGCAGATGCACAGAGTAACCATTCTTCCCACTTGACAGTTTTGTTGGACCATAAATCAGAATTTCTTAAGGCCCATTTTCTCCAGTCACTTAGCCCATGACTTTCAGCATAAGGATCCAGGGGATTCTGATCACTGCTTTCTCACATTCTGTTTAGTAAAGGCTGTCACAAGCTGTTTATACTTTTCATAATTCCTCTGAGGGCTTACAGAGCAAAAGATCTGACCAGCTCTGACCTTTATTTGGATGCTTTCTATTGTACAATTTCTATGTAAGTTATCTAAAGTAGTTAGATATTTGGCACTGCTTTACCTGAAAGAGCTGAGAAAGTTTCTTGTTCATAGTCTAACAGGGTCTGCTGTATCTTACCTAAGTTTCTGACATGCTTTAAAGACCACTTGCTTCTGTATGAGCTCTAAGAATACATACAGGAAAAGGTATGCTATACATATTCTCATATGCTGACAATTTGGATATTTGTTGAGAAATGACTTTAACACACAAGGCAATCAGCAATAGGTCAATCCAGTTGGACTGAATTTGTGGGCATAGTTTAGTTAGGGTCTTTTTTATAGTCTAATTAATTTTCTCTGTTGAGGACTATTTGGGATTTTTTTTTTATCATTCATCTTTCCAACAACATTCACTTCCTTTATCACCTTCACAATGTTCACACCATCACAATTTTTCTTAGCTTTTAAATTTTTATGAAGTCAGACCTTCTACTTTAAGACAAAACCTCTTTCTTCTAAAATAGTACCATTCTCATTATCTTTCTGCTTGATCACAGATATTGACTAGTCCTCAGTGTCTCTGAGTCAGTACATTCAAAAGCAAACAAAGGTTGGGAGTTAGAGTGTAAAGGTGTATTACATATGCATCTTTCAAGTCTGATACTGAGAAATAATTAGATTCTGGGGGTACTTGAGTTATTAGAGTGTAGATTGTAGGTACCACTGGATGCTGAGGAAGTATAACTTCATTTAATAGTGCTCCAGTCTTAGACTAATCTCCATTTGCCCTTCAGCTTATGGACTGTCAAGATGGCAGTGATATAAGAGGAAGATTTCTCAAAAATCACTCCTGCTTCCTTTTATTGCCTAATGATGGGTGCTAGGCCTTATTCCTGTAGGGAATATATGATATTGGCTTCTTTTTGAATAGTCTACACCTGGTTTTAATGCTATTTTTAGATGAAACTCTTCTAACTATGGAAGGCTGGCCATCAACACAAACAGCTGGGTCTATTATCATAAGTTCTAGTGGTGTATTGAGGCTGTCTAGCATTGAGTCACTGCTCCTTAATGTCATCTGAAACATCAGGGTGAAAAGAACGCAATAAAGGTACAAGAGTTCAGGTATAACTAGGAATCTATGGGAAATAAGACTCCATTCCATACATAGTTTATGGGAGACTTTGACATCTCTTTACAGGTTTCCTCTCAATACTCATAATAATAAGCTGGTGGGGAGGAAAGAAGGTCACTGAAAAATTGTAAGACAAAATAACTCACACAAGTGTCAAGAAAGGGAATTATTCCAGAAGAAAGCAAATCTTACTAACAACATCCACGCACACCTAAGGCTTCTCCAGGCATGTGGTGATGCTTTATTGATCACTCAAGCAGTTGGGAGGGAGCCGGGACTCCATCAATCTGACTGTCGTTTTGCCACCAAGACGTGCATGGGACACTCCTGTGCCAAGTGCTTATGGTATCCACAGTGAAAGCAAATGTCAGGAGGCTTCCCTTCTGCCCCTTTGCTCTCCTGTGGCCCTTTCTGGCATCATGGCTTGCATGACCAGACTTCCCACACTGAAAACCTGAGCCTCAGAATTGGAGTTGTTGAGCACATCTGCTGGATGAGATGGGCTCTGGTTTTAAATTTTCTGCTATAGCAGCCCCAAGAAGTTTGGCTTTCAGCTGGTCCTTTGTCCACCTCCTCCAAGTCCCTATTATTTATTCCATACCTAAATAACAGAAGTCAAAGGCTCATTTGAGTTATACATAGGGCCTAAAGTTATTTTTCTGAAATTTTCTCCTCATAACAGAAGCAGACTAATTGGGTCCAAGTTAGGGAGTTTTCACATTGCTTCCACCAGCCTACTCATAAAAGCTGTGACGTTCTCTTTCTTACCCTGTGTGGCTTCTGCGAATTTAGATCACAGACTTCACTAGAATATCTTTCATTCCCTCTATGAAACACATCTGTATGTAATCTCTAGCAGCTCATCCCTCCGCTCCAGCTCTTCCTTCTAATTGATGGTTCCAAAGTAGGTCTATCTGAGGACTCCTTGAGCTCTATTTGCCAGCTGTGAGTTGTTGTTGTTGGGTACTCAGTTGGAACTGACCAATAACTACCCTCTAGCAGGTTTTTAGAGGTCGTTCAATCACACAGAGGAGATTGTTCATCTTTCTTCTGCAGACAAGCTGGCAAATTCGAACCATGTGCCTTCAAGATTGTAGTGCAGCTTCTTAACCACTAGTAGCATGCTTATTATCAGCCCTGTGTCTGGCAACACTTAGAATTCTGTGCTTCTCATCAGGAGAACAAAAATAGTAGCAATATTTTTAAATTCCCTTATAAATCCCTTGGGATACTGGGAAAAAACTTAGTAGTTTGCCTTTGCTGTATTTGATTGACTTCAAGTCGAGCACGACTCATAGCGATCCTATGAACAGAAGGTCTGAAGCCTTTCTATAACTATCGACATTTATCAGAGTTCATAGAGTTACAACTCTTTAAATCCAATACTGAAAGAGACATGGGCTCACATGGTGCTTCCATTAGACCTCCTTACCTCTTGCACAGAGCATATATCAAGGTGTAAGTGTGAATCCTAGAAGGAATTAAAAGTTCCTCTTGAGGGGTACTTGGGAAGTTTTAATAGGTGTTTTATTCTCCTGGTATGGAGGTGGAATTAATGCCTGAGGAGGCTCTCTGGTGTCCCTGCTTGATAATTCCGCCATTGGTTTTGGAGGAATCATTAAATGACTTCCTTTATACAACTCTTGGTGTTCTCTCAAAATCATAAATGCCTGCATGTAAGGGATCTGAATCCATCTGCCTTGTTGAGAGCAAAAGAAGTTACAATGGTGTTGTAATTTAAGGAGCCATTAACCTGCCAGACTTCTGAATCATCTCATCTACGGAGAAGCTACTCAATATTACAATATATTTATAAACCAACTCCTTCCTTAAGGTATCCATTCCTAGACTTGGATCTCTCCAATCTTCTCAATAAACCCAGTCGTGTGTCAGCTGGTATGGAAGACTTCCATCCTACAATCGTTCTTGAAAACAAAGGATTCATAGGAAGGTTTAGGACCTAACATCTCAGTGGCTGACCTCTCCTGTGGGCTTTTGCCCGCACTGTTGCTGTCCCTTGGAGGTGTTCCTCCACTGCAATGACCACAGAACTCATACCTAAGAAAGATTGCTTCATTTCCTGAAGTTTCTGATGCTCTTGACTTTCTGGATTTCACAAGCAATATGTTAGCAGCACTCAATATCTGTGCCATTTCCTCCTATAATTCTTCCATCTAGACTGGACACTAAATTGTGTCTTTTCTTCTGTCTGTTCCCAAACTCCTAAATCATTTACACAACTGTTAGACTGGTGGTTTGTGTGTATATCTCAGGTATTCCAGACTACCAGAGGTAAACCAGCTAGCCAGCTCCATGACTGCTAAACACAGCCTATTTTAGATAACTCTCAGCTGCAGCTTCTAATTCATTTAGCCATCTGTCCTTACTCTAGTACTATGTCTATTGGCATGAGTCTACTTCTTGCTCCCTTTATTCTCCTAATTAAGAGTTTTCCTTTAACTCCATCCCTGCACCCTGTCTCTCTTCTCCTACTAAGATCTTTACAATCCACAAACCCCAAACTATTGCAATGGGATTAAACTTGGAATGAAAGGGGAAAACCAAGTAAAATGAGAAATGATCCTCACTCACACCTCTACCTGAAAATCTAGGGTGGGTAGAAAAAAGCTTGATAATATTTTTTAGTTTGTTTGGGTTAAAACATGTGCGTCCTTTTGAGCAGCCATGTCTGGCCCACCAGTCACTGCTGTCAATACAGCCCCGGCCTACAGTCGTTGCTACAGCAGAGTGAGACAGGGTGAGTCAGAGGAGACTCATCAGCCCTTTCTAAACACCAAACTCTCTGCCTCAATCCCACATCAACCGGCCATTGACAGATTGAATTTTAAAAACTTCAGACAAAACTTCCTACTTCCATACCACCCATTTGTGCACAGTAGAGGAGAAATGGCACTTACTAGCCATGGGAAAAATCTGTGACTAGCAAAATAAAAAATTATTTACAATCCTGTTGCAAGTATCATGCAGAAAGTTTTGAAAGGGTGCAAAGGGAAATAGAGACACTATAATCCAGAAGGCAGACAGTTTGAACCCACTAGCTGCTATGTCCTTTCATGGTGAGGGACAATTAAGTTTTAAACCCAATTTTGGTTTTGAAATATTTTTTAATGTGATTTATAATAGGCAGGGACTAAAAAAATAAGTCATTATCATAATGAATGCATATCTGATATCTACCCTAATATTTAAGTAGTGATCTGGTCATAAAACAATTAGGAAATAGATTTATCTAATTGTGTGTTAAATTTATTTTGAAAATTCTTTTTAACCACATCCTTTAAATACAAAATGTAGGCATATAATCCGACTTGTTTTTGATATGTTCAAATAATCACATTAAAATCTTCAGTAAAACTATTGTGAAAGAAGCAGATGCAATTTGGAGGTGGCTGAGTCTGGCCTCTAGATTCATAAAAGAGAACAGTCCCCATGAATAATATCCATAGTACCACACAAATAGCTACATGGTCAGAAATCTCATTTCACAAGCTTCTGCACCTATTTCTACCAGTCATTGCATCCAACATTCATGGCCAATTCACTCACATACTTAACTCACACTTATGAGGTTTATTAGGGAAATAGGTTGGGGGAAGTGGAAGTGGTACATAGGATAACACATAGTGAGAGTCCAAACTTAATGAACAGCAGCCCCAAACCAGGCTTAACAGCAAGACACAATTCCTCAAATAGTTCAAGTAGCTTCTCAGTCAACAAATGAAACTCAAGGTTCAGTTCGCCAGCACAAGTAAACCTCTGGTTACCTCAATCATCCAGCAAGCTTTGTCTCATAGCAGTCACAAGTCAGTTCTTCATTCAGTCATCCAGAAGTAAAACCTTTAACTTTGGCTCCACCTGCAGGGTTCATCTTGTTACACCTTGCCACAGTCTCTTCACACTCCCTTCACAGTCTCAACCACACTTCCTTCACAGTCTCTCCATACTACGGTATCTTATATTGGTTCCGCAATTGTTGATAATATGCAAAGACGTGTTCTGCAGTTGAGGTAGCTGAGACTATGCCTTCAGTGGGGGATTAACACACTCGCTAGAAAAGGGAATTTTCAAATTTCTGACACTACAGGTTTACATATAATTTTAATCAGAACCACATGAAACTATACACACACACTAAAGTAAAATTTATATGAATTGAAATTAAAAAATAAAATGTTTTTCCTCGCCTTTTTCAACTTCCACTACTTAAAATACAAGCAAACTTCTAGAGTACCAATAGAACCTCACCTTCTCAATTGTATACTTGTGTTTTGTTAGGGTATAAGGAGACAAGCCAAAAAGAGGGAAAATGGGATTGAAATATTTTACTGAGGGAACAAATAATGGCAATAGCTCTTCTGTTTTCTTGGTTCCCTTACCATTTTCACTACTCATTGCCATCAAATCAGAACTGACTCATAACAATCTTCCACTGGGTTTCTGAGGCTATGAATCACAAAACAAGATTGGCTATTTTCTCCCCAGAATAGTGGATTTGAACCACATTTGAACCACCAAAGAGAAGTGGCCTTGGGTAAGCAGCACAATTCCCTGTAAACTTTGCCACCAGAGCTCCCTCTGATTCTCTTTAAAGATTGTAATTTAATTCTTCAATTTACAAATTAAGGAGAAAACAAAATGCAAATAGGTTATTGTCTTCATTTCATTTTTAATATTGTTAAAATCAAGTATAATTCATTGAGAGCCTATGAACAATAGATCTAAATCCTATCATATCCTGTGACATCTACCATATTTCTGATATTGAAAATTCATAATTATTCAAGGAATAATCGGTGTTTCATATTTAATCAAAGCACACACTATCACACTTCAAATGTGATCATTGACTTACATAGTTTTCTTAAACTGAGAATCTTAGCAAAGTTCAGAAAAGTGTAATTTTTATTCTTATAAAAGAATCTAGTATCTGACCAAGGCCCAATAGGACTTTCAAGAGCACAAACTGTACGTAAGTTGTACTTTTCATCTCTTGCCAAATGTTTCTGACTTAGTAATTTTTTTTAAAAAAAAGAGTTAAAATTAAGATAAATATAACATAAGCTAATAAGAAATTTAAAGGGGAAAATACCTGCTTTTAATTTTCAATCCTCTATAATAAGTCATTATATTATAAATTTCAATGTCACAATTTTAGCTCTTAAAGAAGTAAATTGTAAAGTAAATTTACTCTCAGAGAAGTAAATTGACTCATGTGCAAAGTACATAAGAAGTTATAGAAATTTTGTTGTTCATTGCATCTTTCGAAAATAAAGCAACATTAATTCTTGTAGCTTTGGAAATTAATTTATATCATTTGTCCATGAAGCCAAGAATTATGAATTAGCAGAATTTATCACAAATTCATAGATTAGTTTTTCTATTTGGTAACTACTAAGTATGGGCCAAATGCTGAAATGCTATCCGCAATGCTGAAGAACAATTATGTCAGTTTGAAGATTAACATAAGTCTGATTCAGGCCATAGTCTTCTCAATCACCTGCTATCCATCAGAGAATTGGACAATGAATAAGGATGACAGAAGAAAGACTTATACCTGTGAGTAGTTGTGCTGGAGAAGAACATTGAATATCCTATTGACTGCCAAAAGAACAAAGATAAAATTTGGGAAAAGTGCAGCCAGAGAGCTCCTTGGAGGCAAAAATGGTGACGCTTCATCTTTCATAATTTGGATACGTCTCTAGACAAAGCTATTCCTTAGAAAGGGACATTGTACTTGTAAAAATGGAGACTCAGTGAAGAAGAGGAAAACCCCCAATGAGATGGATTGACATGGTGAATTCATCAATGGACTATAGAGTGTCAGAGATGGCAATGATGGCAAAGGATAGGGAAGGGTTCAGGTCAGCTGTGCATAGGTTTGCAATGAGTCATACTTATCTCAATGACACCTAACAACAACAAATGTGGACCAATAATGTTTCCTTTCAGGCTTATTTCTAAAAACCCAAGGTGTTGTTTTTAAAAGAAACTGATTTGAGTCACTTCTTACAAAAATATTTTAGGTTCCATAATGTGTCTGTCTGAGGTTACTTTGGTTTAAATCCTTACGGCTAATCTACATGGATAAAATACTTTTTGTCTGCTTAGGTATGATAAAGCCACTTTTCTTAAATGTGGGAAAATGATGGAAAGGATAAGTTTAATAATCCCTGGATATTTCCCATTATCAAAAGTATCCCCGTGTCAATTACTTTTCTAGATGAAGAGATGAACAGTGACCCTAACAAACACAATGTAATCCTATCTTTCCAAAGCTTATCTTCTCTATGAGAGGCACTTTACTTGTATCACTGTTAACACTTATAAGTGTCCTTGAAAATATGACTTAGGTCAGCACCATCTGATTCTAAGGATGAAGAAACTTGCCAGCTTAACTAGTTATGGCCCAAATAAGATGACAACTTAAGTCACATGGTTCCAAAATCTAAACACTTACCAGTACATTCTAATTATAGCATAACAAGCCAGGATCTTCTTTGAGGTAAAACCAAAACAAATAAAAGCATAAACCCAGACCTGAATAATATTTAAAATTACTTCTCTGACTGGCTTTATTTAGTGAATTTTGCCCCTATAAAAAGGATATGTTGGTGTTCTAACCTGTGGTATCTGTGAAGGAGACCCTTTCGGAAATGGAGTTTTTGAAGGTATAATCAGGCAAATCAGTTTGAAATCATAATAAGTTCTGCAGACCTAGTCCCACTGGAAAATAAAAACACTTGGGGAAATTGTTCCAAACAAACAAAGGTATACTACATGATTAAGATATGTGTTGAGCTCTACCCTTTTACCATACTTACTCAGTTTTTATGGTAAGCAAATAACTGAAAAACATGGACTATATGAAGAATTATGTGACATTAATTATTATTAATTAAGTGTATTATGCAGCTCAAACTTAAACAAGCACAGAGCATAAAGACCATTTGAAGCATTAATGAGGAAGATCCAAGACCTTCAATATGAACTACACCTCAACCTAAAGAAAGCAAAATTCCTCACACTGGACCAAAAGTAATATCGTGGTAAACTGAGAAAATAAATATTCACATTATCAAAGATTTCATGTTACCTAGAGTCAAAGTCCGCATCCATGGAAGCAGCAATCAAGAAATCTAATATATTGTATTGGATAAGTTTGCTACAGAAGATTTCTTTAAACTGTTGAAAAGCAACGATATCACTTTGAAGATTAAAGTCTACTCATCTCTGGTGATGTAGTCCACAGTGTATTGTATTGTTAATGAAAAGACTGTACCTTTGGCAGTTCAAATCTTCCAGTGGACAATTTCCTCCTATTAAGATTTATAACCTCAGAAAACCAATATAAGTTTGCAATGAGTTGGAATTGACTCAATGGCAGTGAGTTTTGAATTTTTTTTTTAACTTCACCATAAGCAAGAGTGGCGTCCACTTCCTAAGTTATAGAAAGGCTGCAGGCCTTGTGTTCATAGGGTCGCTATGAGTTGTGCTTGACTCAAAGGCAATCAACAACCATCACCATAATATTGGGGCTTTTTGTTTGCTTTTTAAAGTAAAAGCAAAAGAAACTTATTGAAGAATAGTGATAGTCTAGGCCAGGAAGACATTCAATTTCACAGAGTAAAGGTGACTGACAATGATTCACTGTTTTGTAATTGGTCTTCACTGTGGAGACAATGTGGTATCTGGCTCTAGTGCCTTACTTCTCTCCCTCCCACCATAACGTTTTTAAACATCTTACACACACATGAAAGCTGAACAATGAATAAGAAGACTTATCTGCAGACATCATTCACAGCTGATGCCTTTTAATTATGGTGTTAGCCCAAAATTCTAGATATATCATAGACTATCAAAAGAACAAATAAACTGTCTGATAAAAATAAACTAGAGTGTTCCTTAGAAGTGAGAATGCGAGACATCCTTCAAACATTTCGGATATTTGTTAATAGGTATACATTCTTAGAAAAGACAAATCACACTTGGAAAATGAGAGGGTAGGCGAATAAGAGGAAGACTTCCATTAAGATGGATTGAAAAAGCCACTTTAACAAAGGATTTAAACATAACAAAGGCTTTGACGATTGTTCAAATTTAGGCAATGTTTCCTTGTGCAGCATAGAGATGATCTGAATCAGCACAGACTTGGCTGCACCCAAGGAGAACAACACCTAACAATGTATAACTGATGTACATAATTTTCAGAAATAGACTCTAGAAAATAATTACAATAAATCTCTGCAAATAAAGTTTGTCAGTGATAACAAATGTTATTTTATGATTCACGGGTTGATTACATCTCCAGCTGCCCTGTCATCCTAACATTCCATTATCTCATCACAGAATACATGCTTCTATTAGGGGGAAAATGCCCATCTGGGCCATCTCAAATTTAATTACCCTAATACTCATATAATTATGGAGTTGTCTCAAGTTTCAAACACATCCATTCCTTTAAAAATTAATAGTTTTGCAATGAAAAAAGGCAGTGTAATTCTTTTAGTAGGAGGACATTTGAAAAGCAAAACGGAGGCAAAAATCTATCAAAACAAAAAGAACAAGTAGACTCTTTAACTTCCGTAGGCTCTTTTTCCTCTCCACTTTGTACTATAAGAACATCAGTAGAGGGGACAATGGTTGAAATTCATCTAAATTGTTATACATTTGTCAGATGCCTAGTGGTGGTGGTAGTGTTAGATGTCATAGAGTACGACTTGTAGTGTGACCTTATGAACAATAAATCTGAACTCCGTCCTATTTATCCTCACACTTTCTGATACATTAGAGCTCATTGAAACAATCACTATGGCAATCCATCTAGTTGAGGGTCTTCCTTTCTCCAACTCTCCACTTAGCAAGCATAATGTCCCTCTCTAAGAAATAGCATCTCCTAGCAACATGCACTAATTATGGGAGAGGAAGCTTTATAATCTTGCCTCCAAGGGTCACACTCTGGCTGCACTTTCTCCAAGATATATTTGTTTGTTCTTTTGGCAGTCCATGGAACTTTCAGTACTCTTCTCCAACACCACAGCTCAAAGGTATCAATTCTTCTGTCACGCCTGATAGGTACTAGGTATTATTCTAGATACTTTCAATATAATGTTGTTATTGTTGTGTGCCATCAGGAACCGACCTTCGCTTTGGAGGTTTTTCAGAGGCACTAAATTGTACAGAAGGAGATTGCCCATTTCTCTCCCACAGAGGAGCGGGTGGGATCAAACTGCATGTATTTCTGATTTTAGCACAGATTTTTGACACGAGGCCACAAGTGCTCCCAAAATAATCATAGTAAAATGTAGATCCCTGCTCTCTTGTATTTTACATTCAGGTGGTAAATGTTTGCTGTGGGAGAGGTGTCAGCAATAGGAAAGGGTCAAGAAATAAGTCCATAAAATAAATTCTATATAAATTAGATAATATGTGATGGATCAATTCTGTGATTGGGGTGGTAGGAATGAGTGTGTTTGAGACGGTGTGGTTGGCACAGGATAAAATGGTGTTTAGGGCTCTTATACATAGGGGTCGCTATGAGTCGCAAACGACTTGATGGCACATAACAACAACAATAACAACAACAACAACAACAACATGCCAGCAGTTAGGAAGTGCTATGGAACAAGAAAAAAGGAACAAACTTCTCATTGATGTTATAATTCCTAGCCTAACTTAGAGTGATCCCATATGACAAAGAAACCCTAGGTGTGTCTGAACCATTGAACTTTTACCTAGCCAGTGAGCAACTTAATCTATGATGCAGGCTAAGAAGGTAGAAAACAAGCTTAAAAAGGGTAGATAGTATATCCAACTGAGAATGCAAGTTGCAATAAAAATGAAATAAGTATGTGGACATGTAAAAGCAAGTAATCTGGGGAGAAAAATAACTAGGGCAAAAATCCTAAACCAAAAGCATGCCTAGTTTTTTGAAAGGAAGAGAAAAAACAGACTGATTGGATTAACATGAAAAAGAAAGAAAAAAACCAAACAAATGTGGAAAAAGTGGTCATAGATTGATCAGAAGCCAGATCATACTGGAGCATTTTTGACCAGGTAACAATTTGGTCATTTACCCCAGCAAATTGGAAATCATTAGAGGACTTTGAGGAGAGATATGATCTGGTTTACATTTTAGTAGCACTGTGCTGGTTTTCTGTTGAGAATGTACTAGGAAGGAGCTGAGGGCACAAGGGAAACAAATTGGGAGATAATTGCAGTCATTCTGGTGATGGCTCAAAACAGGGGAATAACAACAGAAGTTATAAAAGGAGGGTCAGATTCTGGAATACAGCCTCTGCAAACTCTGAAGGATCACCTATGAGTGGGTGTCAACTTGATGGCAGTTAGTTTGATTTGACTTTTGTGTTGGATATCTTACCATAGATAAAGCGCATTTGCTACACCAAGTTCACATTTTTCTTGTGAAGAAAATTACAAAAGTTTGCATGCTTATCTAGGCTTGTTTCACAAAATCAACGAAGAGATTTGTGTGAGTATGCACTTTTCTCTCTGCCTACTCTTCCTGAGAGTAGAATGGTAATTAACATTTTCTGTCATACGTGGGGAAGAAATAGTTTCTTTTCCAGGAAAGAATTGCAGCAATGAGCAGGAGAACCTCTCCTTGTACGTTAAGGAAGCAGGAAAGTGTAGTTTTTGTACTAGGAAAGTTCACATTCTGTTTGTAACAGGTGCCGAGGAAAGCCATAAAGGTGAAAAGATTAATCCATCCAAATGGAGGTGGGCAAGGCAGCTTTATTAGGTTCAGTTGAGTAGCTAGTTAGTCCTTTAAGTGCAAGATGCTGTGCTGAGATAAAAATGGAACAAAAGGAGATAGCAGAGTTAGGTACCAGCTGTCTCACCAACTAACAAAGTTTAAAAAGGTACTTTTTCCTCTTTGTTTAGTGTGTGACATATAGATGCAAAACTATATTTTCAAAAACTCTTTACATGTCCTAACATAGAAAAAGTGTCTGAAATTCAGTGATATGCTCATGTATTCAAATCAGTGATCTTCCAAATCATGCAAATATAATAAAATATTCTAGTGAATTTCCTTGGGGATAAAATTATGAAAAGGAAACGTAGACTTCCATTCCATTCTCACTCCCTCTTTCCCTTTCTTTGGTGCCTCTCTCTTCTTTCTGTTTCTATTTTCTTCCTTCCATAAGCCCTCCAATGCTCTTTTCCATCATTTTTTTATCTAGCATAGAAAATGAAATGCTTCTTTTTATAAAAAAAATATTTCTCTCTTGATTGAATTTGTGCCTAGGACTTCTGGGGAACATCTCAAAGAATGACTGCTAACATTGATACATGGAGAAAAGCTTGAAATTGTCAATGATTTTATTTTGTTTGGATTCATAATCAACACCCTTGGTACAAGCAGTCAGGAGATAAAGAGGTATGTTGTTAAGTAAGTGACTCATAGCGAACTTATGAATGAAAGGCCTGAACACTTGTATAACTTTCATCCTTTCTTCAGGTTCATTGGGTTTCCACAGGCAAGCTGTTTTCAGAAGTGGATGCCACTCCTGCTTCCAAGCTTGTTTTAATTGGGGAGTTTCACCAAACAGTGTCCACCATGGGTAACCATTCTCGCATTTGACACATCAATGTCACAGTAGTTAGCATCACAGCAACCACGAGTTACCTCTGTCCAGCAAATGGACATAAATAACTTGTACATACATAATATGCAGAAATGACAAGACTTACCCTAAAAATTTCAGGTTAATTCATCCATGCATATATCAAATATGTCTAGTGAGATTCCAGAAGTGAATTTTGGTCTGGTTTACCCTCTTTCAGTAGTCCAAAACAGTTGCTTTTTATCACATTTGTATAAACTATGGTCAAATAGACCTGGATTGAGTTTGATAGTTTCCCAATAATCAGAAAACAAAACTATGAGTTTGTTTCTGTTACATTGATAATTATAATCCTGTCATTTTCTAATCATTAATTGGATCCTAGAACCTGCTGACACATTTCCACAAATCAAGTACTATCACATGGATGTGTGTGTGTGTATACACACACACACACAACAACAACAACGTAAAAACCTCTGGATTTAAGTGTAAAAAAAAAAAAGAATATAGAAACCCTATAGAGACTCAGGATGAGTCATAATTGATTGGCAGCTACTAGGTTTGGTTTTGGGTTACTAGCACCAGTCAATTAACAATAATATTTATTTTGTCTAATTTGTTGTTGTTACGGGTCGTTGAGTTGCCTGTGACTCATAGTGACCCTATGTACAACAGCTCTGAAGCATGGCCTGTTCTGAGCCAGTCTCACAGACTCTGATACACTTACCCCTATTAGCCCAGTTACTGTGTCAGTCCATGTCATCTGGGGTCTTCTTCTCCTGTGCTGTCTCTCCACCCTTCCAAGCATGATGTCCTTCGCCAAGGACTGGTCCCTCCTGGTTACATGTCCAAAGTAGGTGAGACAGATCTTCAAAATACTAGCCTTCAAAGAGAAACTTGGTTTCACACTTTCCAAGACAGAACTGCTTGCTTTCTTGGCAGTCCATGTTATGTTTAAGACTCTTCTCCATCACCATAATTCAAAGGTATCAATTCTTCTTCTGTCATCCTTAGTCATTATCCAGCTCTTTGATGCATAACAAGTAATTGCAAAGACCATGGCCTGGATCAAGCACACCTTAGTCTTTAGACTGATGTCATTGTTTCTCAGTGCTATTGGAGAGGTTCTTGAAAGCATATTTTTCAAGTGCAGTGGTTTAGTTTATAAATCTAAATGTTAGAACACTGAAGTATCTAGTCAAGAGTTAAATTCAATTATACATTATCAGCTTCAAACTGAAAGCTGTTGCAAAAGTGGAAGAAACAAGCAACAGAGTAGGCTGCAGGATATACTTTTACCAAATAAAGAGAGGAGATGAAGGAGTGGATGAAAATGAAGCTGAGAAAATAGATCTGTCTTGGGCCCAAAACTAAACTACTTCTTTGGAGAACACCTGGAAAGAGCAGATTGTTTCTCAAATGGAACAAAAAAGCCTAGTGTTTCTAAAAGTTTAGGGCAAAAAGAGATTTCTAGCAAAGAAAAGAGAAACTTGAAATTCCAAGGAGTGTATCACCTGGATTTTTAAACTAATAAAAGATAATGTGGTAATGAGTGATAATGAGGACCACTTCTTAGTGATTAGGAGAAATTTTGGTCCTTTTTCATGAATACGTCATCAAATCTCTGAACCCAATATCTCTCTAATAGATGCAATGAATATGGATAAGATTCTTTTGTCTTTTGACATTTACCCACAAGGACTGTAGGTGCCTGAAATATAAAAGCTCTGCCCATTACAATCATTGGGAAAGCTTGTTCCTGTGTTTGTGGGGAAATTAAAACCAACATAAATTTTCTGGAGTTAGCATGCCTCTCAAGAGACTGCACATTATTATGGCTTCTCATTATAAGAAGGAGTGAATGAACTTTGGTGTTATGGAAGAACAGATAATTGTTAGAGAACCAGGGAGCAGAGATTCTTTTATAAGAAGTCTATGCTACTTTTTAACACCATGACTGCTCACAAAAGGGGAAAAAAATTACAAATATATTAACTTTCGATTTTGGTAAAACATTCTAAGTGGTGTAGCACTGGTCTGCCATTTGCTGGACAGAGGTAACTCATGGTTGTTGTGATGCCAAACAACGTGACACTGATGCATCAAATATGATAATGGTTACCCATGGTGGACAGTGTTTGGTGGAGCTCCCTGATTAAAACAAGCTTGGGAGCAGGAGTGGCATCCACTTCTGAAATAGTTTGTCTCCAGAAACTCTATGAACGTTAGAGAAATAATGAAAGTTATACAAGTGTTCAGGTCTTTCATTCATAGGGTCACTATGAGTCGTCTATGACTCAATGCCACTTAACAACAGCATTAACTTTTGAAAGGAATGGCAATTCAAAATAAGCAATTAGATATTGTAATCAGTTAATTACATTAATCAATGGTAATTAATGATATAAACAAAGTTATTTTGAATGAGAAACTAAAGCAATTTGTAAACTTCCAATCAAATAAAAAATGTTTTTTAAAAATGTAGTACTTCATCTGGTTTCATAGTTCTCATGCCTGCTACTCTTACCTGCAAACTGTAATTATTTTATATAGAAGAGATCAGCTATTCATTCAGGACTTTCATGATAAAGAAGGATGAGTGGATAGAGTCAAGGATTCATGAGTTCACATCATCAGGAGGACGGAAGCTGGTAACATTTACAGAAATTATTTAAGTAGTGGTTTCAGAAAGCCCGGGCTGTGTTCCATGAGAATACTGATGAGGAAGTTGATGATTTTGAAGGTAAGGATGATGACAATGACATCAGTTCGGAAGACAGAGAAGAGCCTGCGGGTAGCCCCGATGTATTTCAAAGATGAGAGCGACGAAGAACTACACTTCAGAAGCTTCTGGAAGTCAGAAGATGATAATGAAAGAATGAATGAAAATGGCGTATTTTAACATGAAACACAATTTATTCCAGTGACTTATTTTGTTGATTTCAAAGACACTCTTTATCAAACATTATCTTTCTATTTCAGATTTAGAAAGCAATAACAGACAAACAAAACCTATTTTTTGTAATTTTAGGCCAAAGATCATTTCCTTTTTGCTACCAGCTCTCTATGCATTCATAGTCTTTGGTTTCAATATGGTGTTCCATTTCAATCACAAACCCATTATGTTCACTATTAATAGCACATAATTTAAAAAATATCTTCCTTCAATGAAATTTCCATGAAATCAGTTTTATCTTTACACCATTAAATTCACTGGGCAAAAAAGAATCTAAATTAAAATTTACAATTGTAAAAATTATTAGGAAAATATGCTCGTGAAATAACACATGATGTTGCACAGTTTGAAAACCTCATACAAGTGTGTTATTTGTATAAACAATATTTGAAATGCAGTTACAATATTTGTGATACTGTGTATTACTTACGTTATTTAAAATTCAATGCTGCAGCTGGAGTTCATTCTTACACTTTAAATTCTGTTTGTTAGTAGATACACTTAAAAGCCCTTAGAACTTAGTGTAACAAGCATGTTCATGAACTGTGTAGAGGATGGGCTGATTTTCTTCAGCTCATACCTTGTTATACTGGAGAAAAGTGAGAAAATGATAGTAACTTAATCTTCAAATATTAGCTGCCTCTTGGATTAATTTTCACTGTTCAACTGAATTGTTAATTTACTCAAGATACATAGATATTAGCTACGCAGAAAGATAGCTTCTCAATAGTGGCATACTTGAAGATATAGAATTTCTTAATATCTTCATGTTTGTGAAATTAGTATGATTCATAATTTAAGAATGAAGATGAGTGCTGCTTCCTATATATTTATTATCTACCAATATGATGCAAAGAAAACAATGTATGAGGAAGTCAATGTTTTGATGTTTATGCAACTGATTTGTACTTAACTTCTAACTTTACCAAGAAATAATTTTTTTAAAGTTAAGTGTTTCTCTGTTATTTTGTTTTAGTTAATTTTTTATACTCTTCATCTCCTCTTTCGAATTAGATTGTTTCTAAGCATCACAAGAAAGTCATATTTGTATGTTAAGTAACACCTACGGGCCCCACTGGGAAGCTGAGAAAGCTCTGCTGATTACCCCACAATCCCTGAAGCTACCTAACGTATAACGGAGGAATATTCACAAAATAGAGAGTCTAAACCTTTATGCAAGTTTTAGACTAACCTTGCTTTTAAAGATAAACTTAAGAAAAAAGGAAATGAACAGAGAGCAGGCTCCTTTAGTTATTACTGAAGAGGCTTTGTTTACCTTAAATTCCGTTTGTCCAATAAAAGGATGAGCATGTTCTGTAATCGTTGTTTCTTTTTTTTAATTTTTTTTGTTTTTTATTTTCGTTGTTTCTTTTGTTGCTATTGTTGTAAGTGCCTTCACGTTGGAATTGACGCATAGCTTACCCTCCAATGGACTTTAAGAGGCTGTAAATCTCACAGGGAGAGATTACTCAACTTTCTTGCTTGGAACAGACGGTAGATTCAAAACTCTTTTCTTGGGTTTACCAAAGCTGCTGGTGACTGTGATGTGATTTTATAGATGTTATGTTTAAATATGGAAAGCAGTGATAAGTCTATTTCTAGATAATAATATTCACAACATCTTTCATAAGGGTACATCTTCTATGTTGTGCCTTTTCTAGCTGATTTTTGCATGTTTTTAATTGAGGACATTATTAGGTTCTATTATCTGAGAGATGTTCCAGTAACATTGTGTTTAGCTAACTGACTCTCAAGAAACCTATGTTACACATCTGAGTCTCAGTTTTAATATCTACAGACAGAGAAACTAAAAATAGGCCCCTTATAGAGTCCTTTCAAAGTTTAAAAACCTCTTACTGTGTTTTGTCCATAGACTTGCAGTGAGAAAAGAAATTTAATAACAATGCTTAAGAAACATCAAAATGTACTCAATTTTATGTAAATAGTACATGTCTTCTTCCATCTAGAGCAGTATTCCAAAATAACTCTTATGGCTTCAAGTGGCCAAAATAGCACAACTAAGATATAAATATTTAAATTATAAAAAATAAATTATAATCTTAGCTTATTGACGCAACTTAGAAAATACAGCAACATACTTATAAAAAGTTATCTTTTAATCCCATAATGTGGGATATTTTTAAACTATAGAACAAAATATATACTGTAATGAAAAGATTAAGAAGAAAATTATTTAGAAACAGAGTTATGCAAATTGTATTTGAATATACAACTACCTTTTGTTTTAAAATTTAAAATATTGTGCAAAACTCTATAATACAGTAGCATTTAGCAGCTTTAAAATAAGTCATTTAGCTAATGAATTCAAGAATATTTAAAGAGTACTTAGTATGTGTCGGCCATTATACTAGATACTGAGATATCATAGTGAATGAAATAGAAAAAGCCTTTGGCTTACATACTGGAGTGTGTAAGAGAGAGGTTGAGGTGTGGAGGTGAGGAGGTGTGAAAGAGGAGAAAGAAAATGAATGTATGGTTTGATAGAGATACAGGAGATAGCAGGCTGAAGAAGAGTTTGTCTAACTATTCAAATATTTGAACAGAAACCTAAAAGAAATAAGAACCCCTACAGCAGATACAACAAAATACTGAGACAGGAAATTGCTTGGCAATTAATTAAGTTAAGGGGTATAGAATAGCAAAGCATGTAGTCAGAAATATATGTGCTCCTGTATTTCCAGTTACTATGTGTCAACTCTGACCCATTAGTGTTCCATCATGCTTCCAAAGGCACTAAGGCTCTTCTGGGTAGATCTGAGTAGGTCAACCCTTTGCACTACCGAGGGGCCCGATGTTTATAAACCCATTGAGGTTGTGGTGGTTCTGACTTGTCACAACTCCCTTTTGTCATTGTTGCTGAGTTTTGTTTTATAGCAACCAATCCATAGTTAACCATTAAGCAGATTTTCTGGGGCAGTAAATGGCACCAGAGTTGATTGCCTATCATTTTCCCTTGAGCATCTGGTAAATTCAAACTGAGTATCTTTGGGTTGGCAGCACAATTCTTTACCACTAAAGCCACTTAGAAAGTAAACTGTCCCACAAGAGTGTCTGTCTTCATAGAAACATCCTGCCACATCTTTCTCCAGCAGAGGGTTTGGTGGGCTTGACCCTTCAGTTAGCAAGCAAAAGATTTGGAGTGTTTGTCACTAATAAAGAACATCAAAGATCACTTGAGGAAAATTTGTTTTAAAATAATATGTCATTGAATCTGTGTGAACAGAAAGATTATATAAACAAATATATATTTAGAAAAAATAGCAAGGCTCTTGTGTTGAGAGAAGATTGTCGGTATTAGTTGTTGTTTTTTGTTATGTGCCATTGAATTGCTTGTAACTCATAGCAATCCTATGTACAATAGCTCTGAACCTTGTCCTGTCCTATCCTGAGCCAATCACACTCACTGTCTCTGACATATTACCTCCATTACCCCAGTCACTGTGTCAATACATCTCATCAAGGGGTTCTCTCTCCTGTACTGTTCCTCCACCTTTCCCAGGATTATGAAGGAATTTAGGGAATCAAATTATAAGCATTTTATTTCAAAAGTTTAGATATGGTAAACCATTGATTGCTAGTTATATTTAAAAAGTTGTTGTTGTTGTTTTTAAATGCCATCGAGTAGTAGACAACTCATAGCGACTCTATGAACGAAAGTCCTGAACACTTGTATAACTTTCATAGTTTTTCAAAGTTCATAGGTTTTCCAGGGGCAAGTAACTTTGAAAGTGGACGTCACTCCTTCTTCCAAGCTTGTTTTAATCAGGGAGTTCCACCAAATACTGTCCACCATGGGTAACCATTATCACATTTGATACATCGGTGTCACAGCGTTTAGCATCACAGTAACCATGAGTTTCCTCTGTACAGCAAATAGACAGACCAGTGCTATACCACTTAGAAGAATGTTTGACCAAAAATAATTTAAAACCAGGCCTGAGTGCCACACATTAAAATCCACTTTTGGCTTGGTAGCATCACTTTCTGTCCACTAGGCCAGCCTAATATATTTGCTGATGGATTAGATATAAGATGAGAGAGAAATGAGAGGAGTCAAAAGTGACTAAGTTTCTGAACTGAGCATCTGAAAATTTGAAATTTTCATTAAATAATATAAAGAAGACCATAGTAAGAGGTGACTTGAAATAACTGAAAAACAGTAGTGCACCTCTGTATAAATATATTGTGAATTCAAGAATAGCTTGGAATTTCTATATTGGATGTAAGAAGTACTTTGGAAAAAAATGAATGCTAGCTATTACTTTCTAGTTTTTAGTGTTTTTTAAAATATTTTTTTCCAATATGAAAATTTTATTAGATTCTCTAGCAACATAAATTTATGCCATGTGAAAAGTCATTGCTTGAATTGAGTATGCTTTTTGTACTACAATGAATTTTCAGATATTTTAAATGCTGCTTCATAGTGTTAGTTAATTCAGCTTCAACAGAGTAGCTATACATATTTTTGTCATTGAGCATTCTCTAGATAATATATACATTTTGATTGACATATTAGTAATAAGTAAAGGAGTTCTGGTAGTCTAGTGGATAGTGACTTGTGCTACCACTCAAACAAAGGCAGGTGGTATGAATCCATCAGCTGTTTGGTCCATAGAAGAAAGAAAATAACCTCCTTAATGTGATTTACAGCCTCTGAAAGCCTGCTAGAGAGTCACTTGTAAATCACTTCTGACTCCATGGCAATGATTTTGAGTTATTTTTGAGGAGTGCTTGAGATTTTAAGCATTATAGATTTACAGGAGAATGTTGTACAGAAACATTCTACCTTTTGTTCAGACAGAACAAGAGGAAAAGGAAGAGGAAAAAAGAGAATTAAATGGAAATTGTAATTGGCAGCTAGGGCTGAGCTGATTTGAGGGTCCATTTTCAATTCTAGGTTATAGCTCTCAATTTCTTAGAAGTCATATGTTGCTTTTGTGAAAATATTGTAAGGTATAAATTTTTACCTGAAAAAAAATATATCCTGACAACTCAACCTTTGACTGAAAATTCTGAGTCAATAATTTCCCCAAATCTCAAAGTAGAAGGTGTCCATATTTTAAGATGATCAAACCAGTTGCTTTCTTGAAAAAAAGAGTTGAAGGAAATAGCAGGTTGTAGAGTTCTCTAGAGTGGTATTAGTATAAAACATAATGAGGAAAGGAAGCTAGTTGGGAAATTCAATCAAGATTCTAAACTACTTCAAAAATGTATGTAGTGTATATATGTATCATAAAGTAGTTTGGGTATGACTTTCTGTATGTAAAGGGGTTCAGCTGAACTGATTAATAGTTTATATAAACATTTCACATTTCCTAAAATCAAATGACAGGTAAAGATGTGGCCTTACCTGCTCTATAGGATGGTAGTTATTTTTCTTTCAGCTGGTAAGAAAATTTATACACTTAAACTATGAACTTATGCAATGAGTAATGACATTTAAGATGATGTCCAATACAGAAACTTATTAGTACAAATTTTACTGATAAATTTCTTTCACTTTTCATGTTTTCTCATCTTGTGTTTTTAACACAGTGGGTTTTAAGATGGAAGAAGAACATATGACATTAGTCTCAAGGTGACTGTTTCTTGGATTACAGCTTATTGCAAATAATACCTGTTTTTGTTGTTGAGTATAGTTGGGTTGAACCCAAGCCATAGCTGACTGTCTAGTGGATTTTCAGAGGCAGGAAATTTCATAAGAGGAGATTGTCCAACCTTCTCTTGCACAGTAGCTGCTGAATTTGAACCACATGCTTTTGGGTAAATGTGTATTGTGTTCTTTCCTCTAATGATGAAATATTTTTGACAATACAGCACATCAAGAAAATTCAGTTAGCAATGCATTCTATTTAAAAAAAAATACAAAATTCAGAAGTCAATTATAAACCAACATAATTTTTCAAATGGGAAAGAATTTAAATAAAATCAAAACCTTAAAACCAACTCATTGTAGTCACCCATCAAGTCAGAATGGCTCACAGCTCACTCTGTTGAATTTCCATCACTAGGAGGAGATTGGCCCCACCTCTCTCCCTTTATTTGGCTGCTATATTTAAACAAGAGAGTAATTGTTGACAGCACACTTCTCTAAGGCCTAGGTCATCAGAGCTTCCTAAAATTGCTAAAACCTGGGCTAAATTGCCACTCTTCACCTTGTGAATAACAATCCATAGTCAGAATGGTAGAGCAGACTGTCACGGATTGAGTTTACACTATCAACTCCGGAAGCAAAATAAATCTTTCATATTAGTCCATGTTAGGAGTGATTGGAACTACCTAATGCATCTCTTAAAGGAGTTCTGGTGGCATAGTCATACAACTCTATCAGCTGCTACAGAAGAGAAAAATGGGCACTATCTTCCTTTGTAATGTAATGCTTCTGAAAAGCCACTGGAGGATCAGTTGGTTCTGACTTGAGAGCACACAACATTAACAACAACAACAGTCTATCTCTTAAAGCAGTTTAATTACTCTAGGTTTCTTCATCTTGCCATATTCAATGCCTTGCTAATTTCTGATTAAATAATCACATTATCCTCCTTTTTTCTTGCGATTGTTTAAATGTGATGCATTTATAAGGATTGAGTCCAATAGCAATGGTTTGTTTTTCCTTTTACAAAGCTTATTTTGTAGTATGTGTTTGTGTGATGAATTCACTGTTCAGACATAATATATAAACTTGCTGTTGATTTAGAAATGAAACGTATTTCCATGACGGTCCAGTAGAAACAAGATGTTTATAAAAGAATTTGTAATATATTATAATGAAAATATTTTAAGATATTTTACATTGTCTCTCTTTCATTTATTATATCAAGAAAATATTGCCCCCCAATTGACTCTGTGGGATGAAAGCAATAAAGACTTTTTTTAAAACAGACACAATTCATACTTCAAGTTGTTTTGATGTTTAATAACAGTTTGTTGTTCTTTATACCATTTTATGTGCTTCTGTATCAGATACAAATTTCAGTAGGGAAATAAGCAAACATTCCTAAAAATGAATTAGAAACAACTGTATCTTAGAATACTAAAAGGATTTTAAAACTTTCAATTACGCAAAGTTGATATTTCCCCCTAGTTGAAATAATGGAAAACAAAAGTGTAGACACCCTTCCATGGCTTGGGGAAAAATATCTTCAGGCTTCATGCCCCCAACGTCATGTTCCTTAACAGCCACTGTTGGGATCTGCTTCCACTACAGTCCTGCATGGTAGGCACCATTTTGTCTTCTTCTGAAGGTTCATCAAGACATTGGTTACTGTTAACATGCCGTAAGGTGAGTTTCTGGAAAAGATAACCAACAATCAGTAGAGCCCATTTCATCCTAACTTCATTGGGATATCAGATTAAATTCACTCTCTAAAAATCCCCCCCCTTTTTTTACAACAATAATACACGGGGAACTGTTTCTAAAAAGAGATGATTTGCCATGATTTCATTATTGTCTAACACATCCTTATTTGCAGATCAAAGAAACTGACTGATATTTATCATTGATTGCCAAGAACTCAGGCTTCTTTGGCAACAGGGTACATTTGTGAACTCACCACTGGGCGTTTAGAGCTCCCTGAGTTCAGTTGAGGTTGAAAGAGTTCATCTTCTCAATTGATTGGTGCCTTAAGCATGTGTTTGTTATTCAATAACCATATGATAAACCCCCAAATGGAGGTCACAGCCTAGACTCACATGCAGAAAACTGTTTAGTGATGTTCTTATTTCAAGGCCCTTAACAAAGCACAGTATTTGTAATATTGAGCCATTTCATTGTAGAAGAGTGAAATTATAAAACAACAAACAATCTGTATTGCTTGGTGCTATTCTAATTATTTTTTAAAGGATCTTAAAAATATACCAATATATAAAAAAATACCAATATAGAAAATATAAAAAGGCATATGATATTTTAAACACTGATTTATTTTAATTCATAATCATTATTAAGCATTTTTTTGTACTTAGATGTTAAGCACAATTCAAGTAGGTGCATTATTTTAGCCAGCAACTATGTGTGTTCTCTTTTGCATTCTCCTTTACATTTTGAAACTATTTTTTTTTATTTTCTAGATATGCATTCTATATTAATATGTTTCATTGTATTAGGTAGTTCGGCTAAGTTTCATAGACAATGTCTATCACCATATTATGAGGAAAATCTTCTCAACTAAAAGAATAGTGTGTGGAATGTCTAAGAGTTCATTTTCAGGTATGTCTTGTAAAAATAGAATTTTATCTGTTGTTGGATTCTCCCCCCACAAACTATAACTAATAAAAACAAAAATTTTTTTTTTGGCTCTTGCTCTTACACTGGATTTGAATTAAGAAACAAAAAACAATGCAATTTGTAGGTAATAAAATGATGGAAAACACATGCAGACAATTGCAATTTTCTTGAGTAAGGACTGAAACAAGCCTAGAAGATACTTCTGAGGGGAGTGGAATGGATAGTAAACTTGGGAGGAGCTGCTTAATAGAAAAGAAACAGGAAATTAAAACAGCCTGGCTACTAGACGCGAAGGAGATCTCAAGATTTAAGTCTTTGTCTTTGCTCTGTCAATACATAAATTCAAGCTATTTATAGTAACAACGGAGACAGTAAGAAATGATCAGAGATAAGCAAGAAGATGGTTGATTTTTTCTTAGGAAATAAAAAATTGAACTACGTAAGTATGTAAAAAATGACAAAAGCAACATCTTGTTAATAATTGCTAACAGTTTAAAAGCAATAAATGATTGGGTATTATGCTTATGACAAGAGTCCAGAATGAAAGTTTGGAGTGTACTGGGGGGGAGGGGGCACGTGTGGAGGGGTTGGGTGAGGGGGGTGGGGATTGTATACCAATGAAGGAATTTTTCTTTAGCTTTTCAAAAAGAAGAGCAAACAGGGGGTGGGGGGTGGGGGGAGGGGGAGGAGCAGGGAGAAATATGCAACAATGAATGAATGGGAAAAATTAAAAGAAAAAATCAGTCCCATTTAACAAAAATATACCAAACTTATTTTATTTAAAATCAACTAAAATTTCATTTTTGCTATGTACCTGGGATTCTTCATGTATAGATCTCTTTCCAAAAAAACACTTACCTTTGCTTGCTTCTATCGTATGATTTTGAGGAGAAAAAAATTTTGTGATTTTATATACATTGACTATCCCATTTATTGTCCTTTGAGCTGTTTCAAGAAGTACTGCTATTTTCCTATCTTATTCTGATCAAATCTAAAGGAAGTTGATGGTTTTGATTAAATATCACTTAGCTCAAGGGAAAATGTACACAGAGGCAGGTTTTGAGGCTAATGCTTAAGAACCAAATTAAACACATATTTTCAGCTTCATATTATTGTTGTTAAGTCTATAATTGTTTGTTATCCCACGAGATAGAGTAGAACTGGTTGAATTTTTTTCTTGGCTGGAATCTTTATAAAAGAAGTTCACCAGAACTTTATGCTGCTAACTACTGGCTGGGTCCTTACCATCAAACTGCAAGTTCACTCAGTCATTTCTGTCAAGTCAAAACTGACTCACAGCTGACCCTCCAGCAAGTTTTTAAGGTTGTAAATTACAGGGGAGAAGAATGCCCACCTTTCTCTTATGGAGCCACTGGTGGATTTGAACCACCAGACACACCACATTGGATTAGCAATTCCCTGCAGATTACACTAGCAGAGTTCCTAAAAATTTACATTGTTGTTGTGCATCCTGAGTTGGAACTGACTTAGGTTGACCCTCCAGGGCATTTGCAGAGGCAGTAAATTCCACAGGGGAAGATTGCTCATCTTTCTTCCAAAGAGTAGTTGGTAGATTCTGTCTTGTGTTAGCAGCTCAACTCCTTACCATTAAACGCTCTGATCATAAACATCTTATGCTACCTGGGCAAGCGTGTTAACTATACAAAAAATATTTTTTTACAAAAAAACCTAGTAAGTATTGCTCTTTCTAATTAGAAAATTGATACCTTGTTGCTTGATGGAATTAATAATACTTCCAAAAAAAACCCTAAAATCTCCTTTTCAATGTGGCATAAGAGAAAGACTTTTTGGCTTAGAATGGGGTCTAAATTTCTGCTATCACCATCCTGTCTGCGTTTTGTATATTTGGGAAAGCTCTCATGTCATCTGGAGGAATAGATTCTGTCAGAAAATACTAATTTATAAATCAGTTTCCCCTTCATCTTTAAAAACATGACCTTTCAGTGACTAGTCTAGCTCTTGTCCCTTGGTAACTTTATGAGTAAAAATGTTAAATATTGCTTATATTTTATAATAATGACTTCTGATTGGTGAAATGCACCTGGCCGTATGCATATAGATTTGAAACAAAATACAAATTAGATAAGGAGTCAAACTTAGAACTTCTTTAAAATGCAGACACTTAAACTTTTACATGCTCCACTGTATTTCTGAAAGTTAAGCCTATGGATTTGTAAAAAGAAATATTTGTTCCCTTTGGAATATCTATTTAGCCAATTTAGTTTCCAGACCATCTTGATGTGGACTTCATCTTTTTGCATTAAATTGTCAGCAATAATCTATCTCTCAAAAGACTACATGACTTTATTCAGGAAATGCTGTAAACTCTCCATCAGAGATTCAAGCTGTGGTCTCTGCCCTAGAACTTAGTACCTAGTATCTGGACTAATCTTTTCCAAAGTAGCCATTTCCTAAAGATTAAGGAGGCAACAAGGAGCCCAAGAAACCCAATGATTGTTGTTATGTGCTGTCGAGTTGGAAATATTAGCTGACCTTTCAGTGGGTTTTCAGAGGCAATAAATCTCATTGGAGGAAATTGTTTATATTTCTCCTATGGAGATTGCCACTAGGCCAGCAGAACTCCAAAGTAGAGAAACTGGTGAGTTCAGGACTGTAACTCAGTTCCTTACTACTAAACCACCAGACCTCTCTAATCTAATGTTTAGGCAAGCTTAATGAGAA
>NW_006399760.1:26834814-26849989 GCF_000299155.1 Elephantulus edwardii | reverse complement strand
AAAAAACAGCAGTGTTAGATGCCTAGTGTCAGAGGCACAGGATAGGCAGGGACTAGGGCTGTTGTACATAGGGTCGCTATGAGTCGCAAGTGACTCGATGGCACATAACAACAACAACAACAATGTTAGATGTAGTTTGATACTTTTCTCTTCTTTTACTTTCAGAACCCCAGCTTTGTTATAAGAATTCCAGCTGACCCATCTGAGCCACGTTTACTCCCTACCTTCCCATATACTTTCATAGTAAGGTATATGATAGTGTAATGGCTTTTATTTGCTTAATAATAAACTCCTTAAAAATAAGAAATAGGATACATTCTATTTGTATTTATATCTATATAAAAATCCACACTGTTGATTTGAACAAAACAACGATTCATTTTATTGTTTACCAGGAGATTTCACAAATTTTTCAAGTTATAATTTTAAAAACTATTTTGTTTTTATAATTACATCACTTAACCAACCAGAAAGAAATGCCTAAGAATCATAAAATCACTGACAATTACATTGTAGTTTTTCCCTAGTAATGCATTTGCCTAAAGTTAAAACTTAAAATTATTGCAAACTCTAGAACAGATATGCCATGTCTGCATACATCTTATCTACATTAAAAATAGACAAATAAAATAAATTCAGTATTTTGAAAAAATTCTTATTTTGCTAGGTTTTAAGAAGATGATTTCTTCAGCTGTGATTCAAAATCTATTTTCATATAGAAGGATATAATTAGTCTAAGAGAGCTACATAAATTATATATTATGACATGTACATATGTATTTAAAGTAAAGAAAAATGTGTATTAATTCATGCTAGGCCAAACACTATTAAATATACACAGACTCCAAACTAATGAGTAGTTACAAATTAAAATATAGGGGAAAAAAACCCTATAGAAATAATACATATTATTCTTTAACCGTATCAAAAAGAAATGTCCAGATTTCAATTAAAAAAATAACTAAAACACAAAGATAAATGAAATAGAGTTTACAACACAAATCTCCAAATTTATTAGGGAAAGTAGTTAGTTGAATTCTCAAAAATATTTCTAAAAACTTCCATTCTTGTATAGTTTCTAAATAGCCACTTTTGCAAAGAGTTATCATTACATGCTTCCACAGTGGGCTGCCAGGAGCCATCGGCCAGTTTGCTTACTGAGAGACAGGACTGGGTGATTTTGTGAAGAAGAGTATGGGTCTGTTTGACAAAGAAAATAATGAATAATGACAAAATCAAGTACAAAAGCAGTAATAAATCAATCATTACAGGCAACATACAATTTCTTTTGGAACAGGATGGAAGGCACACGTCACAATAATTGCATCCATGGAGCTGTAAGGAGCATCCTTTTAGATGGCTCAAATATCGATTTTATTGCATAGGATAAATGGAGCTAAGACTGAGGAAATGGGAAAGCTGAGAGAGAGCAAATGAGGAAATGTTTTGCACTAAGATAGTTTTCTGATTATTTTGGGTTTTTTAATAGAAAAAGTTAAATTCTCAGAGTTCATCTTAGTAATAAAATATTCTGAATGCTAAGTTAGTTATTTTGAGAATAAATATTCAGGATCTTTGATTCCAGAGATAGTTTTCCATAATTCTTGGCTTCCTCTTTTGCCCTGTCCTTGAGTGAAATGTGGATGACAGGGAAGAAATTGGGAGTAATTTAATTTTAATGCTTTCCTATACGTTGTACAGATGATAAACAGATTGTTCATTAAAGAGTAGTCAGCTGGTGGTTTTAAAGAGTTCATATATGCCTTGCTATGTTCATCTAGATATAAATTAGAAAAATAATAAAGGGAGGAAATAGAAAAACAATCAACTGCATTGAGTCTCTAACCTCAGCCTAATTAAATAAACATAATTTAAAATTAATTAATTGTTGTGTTTTATTTTTGCTTTTTCCCCCCCAATAGTTTAACTCATAAAGTGTGGCTATCTGCATCTTCAAGTCCAGTCCCTGGTCACAGAAAGAAAACCATTAAGTTTGCCAAGAGAATTTTATGAGAGGATAATGCAGGAAATAAGTGTACTAAAACTATACTGCTACTCTTGGGCCATTTATTGGAAATAAATTGCTAGATTTACCTTTTTCAGTTTTTAAATTGCTTGATATTTAAAGAGATAGTCAAATAAGTTAGAAAAATAGGAAAGTTAGTATTTTCAGATTGTAGCATTAGCTGAAAGTTGGCTAAAAGTTGGCTAAAAAAAAGCCAACTTTTAGGCCTCCAATGCACATGCATATTTTATTTCTAAAGTGATAATGTCGTTTAGGTTGTTCAATTTGTTAGAGTCTGAATATTTTTCAACCGAATTTGAATTTTGTATGCAGATTATTTTATTTTTAAATATTTCATTATCCTCTACTCAAACATTTCTATATTATTTCAGCACTAAATTTTTTTTTGTTAAATATTCAGTCAATAATAAAGATGTCAATATTAATGATTTTAAGTTTATATGTCATTTAAAAGAAAATCAGAAGACTGGTTATTTATTTAAAACAAATTCAAAATAAAACATTTGTGGATTGAGGAAAAGTGGTCCTCAGAACTTGAATACAATGTTCAATTTTCTGCAAGAAACACAAATGTATATTTTTCTAATAAATTTTATTATGTGGGTTACTATGAAAAAAAATGTGACTTTTACTCTAGGTAAATACACAACCCAAGAGACAAAATTAAAATCTTAAACTATCTCATTGTGCTAAATATTACTTTTTTAATTAAAATTAGTTTGCTCATTGTTTAAAGTTAAGCATACTTTATTTCTTCTGTAAATTCTATTTAGAAAGCTAATTTTAAATATTTAATGTACTCTCAAGTAATTTTATGACTTCTTGCTGTTAGTTGTGGTTGAGTACAGCATATGGGGACACTATGAACCACAGATCTGAACCCTGTCCTATCCTGTATTTTCCTCACACTTAAGCCCATCGCTGCAATCACTGTGTCAATCCACCTGGCTGAGGGTGTTCCTCTCTGTCATAATCCCCTCACCTTTCCAAACATGATGTCCTCCTCCAAGGAATAGCCAACATGCTTACAACATGCTGAAAGTATGTGAGATGAAGCTTTACCATCCTTGCCTACAGGAAATACTCTGACTGTATATACCTTCTAGATATATCTGTAAGTTCTTTTGGTAGTCCATGTGATAGATATTCAAGACCCTTCTCCAATGTCACAGTGCAAAGTTATAAAAATCCACTAATGGTTAAGCTATTATATATAATGATATCCAAAATAAGAGTAAAATAAAGGTACTGTAGATATTTCATTAATAGAAAGATAATCAGACTCCCCTTTTTCAGTAAAACATACAATAACACTTGTTTAAAAAATCAATAATGTGATCTCCTGATAAAGCAATATGTGCTCTCAGTTGGACACAAAAAACAACAAACAAAAAAAAACACACAAAACAAACCAACCACAAACTAAATATCTAAATATTTGACAAATAAGAACAATAAATACCACACTAATATATGACAATTTCTAGCCACTGAATATAATTTTAAGGAATCACATATATAGGTTAGTAGGAATCTGGGAAGGCAAAACTAAATGGAATGCACAACTCTCTAAATCAAAATAGAACTATTGTTTTATATTAGAGATGCTACAAAGGAAAACAGGCTAGGATGCTTGTTATAGATCACTTACCTTGAAATTATATTCCCATTTACCTGCTTTCTGATAAAGGTAAATAAGAAGGGGTTTGGGATTAAATAAAGCCTGACTATGAGCACTTCTGTGCTTTCAGTAAATTCCAAACCGATATATTTTTATTTACTAAAAGAAATTATACAGTCTGAGTGTAGGGAAAATTTATATAGAATATTATATCCATAACAATTTTTTTAGTCAATTTAATCTTATGAAAAACAAGACTTATTTTTAGCATCATATTCTGTTCACCCTTTCTCTTCCTTTGCTGCATAGTGTTTGCTGAGCAAAAGTATTCTAAAATTAGATCTCATACTGTATGTTACTGCCTGAATGCTCAAAAAGAAATGTGATTATGTGCACTCATTGTAGGATATGAAAATTTCAAATGATTTGGAACACAATTGTGACATCCCAACATAAAAGGAAAACTTGAATAAAATACAGTAGAAGAATGACAGATTTTTATAAAACAATTTAAATATAATAATGAGATAAAATTTATGTTCCACTCTTCCTGTTTGTTACACTTGACAATGTTCAATTTATAGCACCAAACAATGCAGGTAAGCTGATTTCAGGACTAAGTCAGGTAAGAATTTTGCAGTTTTGCTATAATAATGTTCAAGTGGCACTAAATTCAAACAGATGAGGCCAGCAAATTTAACTCAGACTTGACTTCATCGTAACTTGCAACTGCATATTAAGAAATATTTACTTAAATGATGAACTTTTTCAAAGAAAAATTGATAAAAATTGTATCTATTAGTAATATGTTCTTTTTGTTGTTGTGTACCATTGATTCAGAATTGCCCCATAGTTGACCCTCTAGTGGATTTTCAGAGGAAGTTTATCACACAGGAGGAGACTGCCCATCTTTCTCCTGCAGAACAGCTGGTGACCTCGAACCTTGTATTTTCAAGATTGCAGTGAGGTTCTTGTCACTAGGTTACCAGAGCTCTTTTGGCTTTACTTATTATTTAGAGATGAGATTAGAAAATTATAAATGCTTCATAAATGAGCACAGTTGTTTATTTAAAAGGACTTAGACAATATTGATTAAAAGATTTTTATTTTCTACCTGCTTACTAAAATAAATTTTAGAGCATCTTTCTCATTAAGGATAAGAGAATTTCTATGTGAGTAAAATTTATATTACAAGTAATCACTAGTATTTAATCACAATTTTCCTTTGCAATAATATATATTTATTTTATTATGCCAGCCACACTGTAAAAATATGATTGTTTTGGATTTTTCAATTATAGTTTTCTAATTCTTATAGTGATTGTGCTCTGTAATGTCTGTGGGTGGATTTGAACTACTAATCTTTTGGTAGATGTCAAGGTATTCCCCAAAAGCTTAGACATGTTACTTAAAGTTCTCTAAGATTCACCTGATTAGGTTGATAGAGGGTAGGAATATGATGTCAAATGATGATAGGGAGTTCTGGTGGCCTAGTGGTAAGGAGCTAATCTGCCAACGTAAAGTCACAGGTTAAATTACCCAGCAGCTCCATGGGAGAAAAATGAGCAATCACCTTCCATGTGATATACTGTCTTTTGAAAACATGCTGAATTCAGATCATTAAAATACTCAATTTGTTGAACTACTGAAAAAGTGGTAATAAGCTATGGTGCAATCCCAAAGACTCATGGTTGAAATCCACTAGCTGCTTTGTGGGAGAAGATATAAGCAATATACTTAGGGTGACTTACTACCTTTTGAAACCTACTGGAGGGTCTCTGGATGTTCCAACAATTCTGCTCTTATTTCTTATTTGTCTTTTTATGATTAAAATACTAATAGGAGGTAAAATGATAGAATGCTTTTAGAAGTCATACTGTAAGATTCAAACTTGACCTGACAACTAGCTCTATTGAGGATGTTATTGGGAACTAAATCTTGGCTCAGTTACTGACTGTATAATCTTTGTGCTTTAGTACCATCCTGATGAAGGCCCAACACAGAAAATTTTAAGGTAGTTTCAGCTTTATAATTCTGTGATCTTTGTCGCATTGTATTTGCTTTGAAAGTGCATGAATTTGGAAGTTTTTCCAAGAATATTTTTGGCCTTGTTAGCTAAAGAATTAAATTAAAAAAGTAGCACGTAGTACTTGCTGAAAAGAACAGATTTCTTCACAACTTCTTCCAGTTAGTTTTTCCTCTTTCTCATATCTTCACCTCTTATACACTTTTGAGAAAAACACCTTATCATTTTCTAAGTATATTTACACCTTTTTGTAAATTTGCAACTTTCCTCAACAGTGAACAAAAAAATACTAAAGAAGGTAAGTAAATATTTGACCACTGTCTAGACTCTCTCAGACTTTAATGTGCATATGAATGGTCTGAAGCTTTTCTTCAAAACTGATGATGACCTAGTGTGCCCCAGAATCTACATTTCTGATAAATTCCCAGTTGATGTTAATTCAGTCACTTTAAGTGGCAGGAATCTGGAATATTCTGTGGATAAAGGGACCTTAATCTTAAAACTTGAAATAAAAGGAAGTCATAACAAATATTTCAGTTATCTTTTTAGAATAATCTTTTTTGCTATAACTTCTTCACAAATAAAATTATTATTTCAAAACTGAAATTTCCAGAAAACCAGTGAATTAGAACTGAAGTTATTCTAGCTTCATGTGTTTTCTTCATGTTATTTTTAATGAAATTTAAAATTTGTCAAAATAATGCCATTTGACCAGCTATGTCACAATTTAATTTTAAAAATTGTAAGCATATGTATAAGTTAATCATGTCATGCTAAGTGTTGCTACAAAGATTGAATATTTTTTACAAAAAAGTTCACAATACTTGTGCTATATTATAGACATTTTTCTGTCCTCTGCTAATGAAGCTTGTATAACATAAAATATTACAGTGTTTTAAACTATTTCCATACATAACTGCTAGTCTTTCACAATAGGGAATTTATAAATAGCAATTTTTTAAAAAATCTGGTACATTACCTATATTTCAACTTTCATTTACAATCATTCAGGAATTGATTACTAGCTAAGAGAAAATATGACAAACATAAACCTGATTACCAACAGTATTAGTTTAAGAGATAAAGAAATGCAAGTTATGTACAGAAGACTATGTTCATTCAAGAGTTGTAGAAAGGATAATAGTGGTGTCTGTAATTTAATATTTTATCATCTTTAAAAAATACACTTAAAATAATACCTTTTCTATAAAAATATAAACCAGACTTCTTTTTTGTTAGCATGATTTTAAAGTTGGAAGGGTGTGATAGAAATTAAATAGTAGCAACATTATTAAAGACTGAATTATATTACCACAAAATATATGAAAATTTTCTGTCAATTTGATTAGGCCATGATTCTTAGTATTATGTATTTATCCTTTATTTTATAATCTGATATAATTGTTCCATGTATTATAGATCCCAACTAACTACATTTTTCAAGCTGAGAGAACTGAAAAACAAATTTAAGTCTCAAGTCATGATATTGAATATCTTGGATATTCAATATCTTGAATGACACAGGAAGTACCAAAAGAAAATGAAGGGAATAACACAGTCTCACTGTACTAAAAAGAACTGATGCTAAAAAATTTCAAAAAGTGCTATATGAACAGCAGTCAATGGTAATGAAGGAGAAAGTTGAAGCTATATTGAAGACATTGGTAAAAAAATAAGGCCCCAAGAATCAATGGGATACCAATTGACTTGTTTCAATTAATAGATGCAGTCCTGGATGAATGAATTTCCTAGTCTATGCCAGGGAATTTGGAGGACAGCTATCTGGCCTACTGATAGGAAGAACTCCGTATTTGTTCTCATTCCCAAGATAGAGGATCCTACAGACTATGGAAACTATTAAATAATATCATTAATATCACATGCAAACAAAATATTGATGAAGATTATTAAAATAAAAGGCTAGAATAGGAAACTTGCAGAAGTTCGAGCAGGATTTAAGAGGCTGCTGCACCATGGAACCAGTCATGGCTGATGTCAGGTAGATCCTGGCTGATAGTAAAGAATACTAGAGAATGTCTATGTTTATGCTTTATTGACTATGAAAAGACATTTGACAGTGTGGATAATAACAAGTTAATAACAAGTCTAACATTGGGAAGAATGGGAATCTAAGAGTACTTAATTTTGCTCATGTGAAACCTATACTTAGACCAAGAGGCTGTTGTGCGAACAGAGCAAGTTCTTAAAATGGCTTAAAAAGACTTAATGGCTTAAAACTATGAATGGAGCATGTCAGGGTTGTAAGTTTCTCCACATCTATTCAATCTATATGTTGAGCAAAGTATTTGAAAAAGCTTGACTCTGTGAAGGAAGAATATAGCACCAAGATCAGAGGAAGACTCATCAATAGCCTTCATTATGCAGCTGACACAACCTTGCTTGCTGAAAGTGAGGAAAACCTGAAGCACTTTTTGCAGAAAATCAAAGAATGCAGCCTTCAATATGGATTTTACATCAAGAAAACAAAAATTTGTCCCATTTGACTGATAGGCAACATTATGACAGATGGAGAAAAGATTGAAACCATCAAAAACTTCATCTTACTTGGATCCACAATCAACACCCTCAGTACCAGCAGTCAGGAAATCAGGAGATGGATTGCACTGGGAAAATCTGCAGTTAGAAACCTCTCAAAATTACTGAAGAGTGAAGATGTCAGTTTAAGACCTAAAGTGCATTTGATTTAAGACATGATCTTTCGGATCACTTGCTCTGCCTCTGAGAGTTGGATAATAAAAAAGGATGACAGAAGAATAATTAATGCCTTTGAGCAGTAGTTGGAGAAGAGTTCTGAACATCCCATAGACTGTCAAGAGAACAGACAGATATGTCTTGGAGAGAGTGCAACCATAGTGATCTTTAAAGTAAAGATGATAAAGACTTGCCTCACATACTGTGGACACATTGCTATGTGGGGCTATTCCTTAGAGAGGAATGCTTGGAAATGAAGAGGGTTGACAAAGATGAAAAAGACCCTCAACCAGATGGATTGACATGGTTACTGCTGCAATGGGTTCCAGTGAGTCAAGAAGTGTAAGGAAGGCACAGAATAGGACAAGGTTCAGATCTGTTGTTCATAGGTTTGCTATGGGTCATATTCAACTTGAGGCCATCTGATGACAACAACAACAACAATATGGCATTAATGAGGCAGAACTAGAGGTAATTATGACAAAGAGGCAGATCTACAAGGGTAGACTGTATCTTGAGTTACTCTTTATTGAGAAATTAAAGAAATTAAACAAGAAGGCAGAGAAGGAGAAATCTCAATACAACTAGGACAGAGGAATAGGAAGCAGAGCATATTCTTTGGACCCAAGGTTCTTGTGCTGAGAACCTCTCCGATCTGGGGAATGTGACACGTAGACACATACAGAAAGGACCCCAGGTTCATACATGCTGAAAAGAGAGAGAGAGAAATTCTTCCTCTAGAGACAGAGCTCTGAATTCAGACTCCAGCCTCTTTAATTATTAGAGAATAAATTTTATTTTGTTAGCAATAAGCATTTCTGGTATCTCTATTATAGCAGTTCTAGAAAACTATGACAAACATTAATAACAAAAATTTTTATTTGATTAATATTTTGGAAGTAGGATGGCATCCACTTCCTAAATAACATGCTTCTGGAAATTCTATGAACTTTGATAAACATTGATAGTTGTAGATGGGGCTTCAGGCCTTTTGTTTATAGGGTCTGTATGATTCATGCTCGACTGGAAGGCAATCAACAACAATAACAATATTATATGAAGGAATTTCTACTTCACTTATACTTTATCTATGAAAGAGGCAAATGGCTGGTTTACCCTTCCTTACATATTTAGAGGAAATCTTTTCTTCAGGTTTATTGCAAAGTGTCATTATGATGTATTTTAAACAGGGGAAAAATAATAGTTCAACATAGAAGAAGACTAAGACAATGAGAATGGCAGAATGTAATAGATGAAATGAGGTGTCATGGTACCTGTCCTTAGTTAAGCAGCAGCCTTGGTGCTGCAGTAGTTAAAACACTTCACTAATTAAAAGAGTTTGACACAACCAGCTGCTCTTTGACAGAAAGATTTGACAGCAGCCTCCATAAAGATTTTCAACCCTTCTTATAGAGTCACTATAAGTTTTGATTGTTAATTGTGCACCAGAAAAAATTCCGAGTCTGGCACCATATAAAGTGCCTGACACCATATAAATATCAGTTCTCAAATTTAACCTACATAAATAATTTCAAAAATCTCTAGTATTTCAGTGAGATTTCCTAATATTCTATTTATCTATATTATCGTGTAAACAAAACAACATCCAAAATGTTTTTAATGACGATCTAGTGAAACTATGAAAAATACCCAAATCCAACTGTGTATTATTTCTCTTGGAGTGAAAAATTATTTCCTCTTTTAAATAACTCCCCAACCATTTAAAAATAATGTGGAAATTGTAGCAAAGATGACCAATTCATTTCACTAAGCAAAGAAATCAGAGAAATGAAGCTGTTTCAAGGTGCTTCCTTATGGAGAGAAAAATATTTCTTTTTTATTAGCTCCATCTGATGGTTGATGTGGTTTTTACACATTTTCTAGCTATAAAATGTCAACGATGATTTTGTTATTTTCCTCTCCCCCTCAAATAGAAAGGTATGCTTTATCAGCTTCTCAGCTGATTCCAGTGTAAATAATTTGTTAAAGTATGCCAACAATTCAATACTATAAAGAGATTTCATGTCATTCGTCCTTGCTCTTGTCTTGTCAGATCGCATTGGTATAAAATGTAACACTTGAGTATAGAACATATTTTCACTATTATCCATTACCAATATTTTCATACATATCTCTCAGAGAAGCTTAGCTTGCTTTTTATAGCTTAATTGAGCAGGTCAATTGTAAATCTTTAGCACATGGCTTTATTTCCCCAATTCATAATATATTTTAATGAGCCAGTTTGTGAAAACAGAAGGCATTCTATTATTATCAAATATGAGTAGGTATGTTTGAAAACCCATTTTTGCCAATGTCAAAAAGAATTTACATATACTTGAAATATATAACTCAACTTAAGCATTAAATAATAGGCAAATAAAGGGAAAGACTATACCTCAGCATCATATTCCCATAATTGATTTCCTCTCATATGGTGGCATTTTAACATGATTACAGGTCCATTGAGTCTAGAAACATCCAAGCATAAATCATCGGTTCGGATTTCTTTGTCGGCAGTATAAGAAAATACCTGAAAATAGAAAATAAGACTATCTAGATTAAGACAAAAAAGTTACAGCATAGGAGAGCTATCTGTGGATGTTTTAAAATCTTATAAATCAGTTCTCATGTAGTCTCTGCTGTGTAATCTTGAGAAAGTCTGTTCACCAGTCTTAGTTTCTCTCCTCAAATGCAAATAAAAACAATGTTATAAACTTTACAAGGTTGACAAAGCAATAATTTATTTAACAAATATTTTAAGTGTTAATTATTTGCTGACCCTTTATTTTCTGCACTTGCCCTTAAGAAGCTCACAAGTTAAATAACACAAATTCTGTAATTTATAGATTCTGTTGAATAATATGAATTCTGTGAAAAATATATAGAATTTCATAAAGGGTCCCCATCTTGTACCCACCACACCTAATGACCAATTTCCCAACTCTAGAGACAATGAATATTCCTTGAAAGAAGAATGGATGAACTTTATCTTGATTACTTTGTACATATCAAGGACAATCTTCATTGAGATTAAATGTCAACAGTGAAAGTTTATGGAAATATTTCTCTACATTCTTCATTAAAACAGGTTACACTCTTATGTTGCTAATACAATTTTGTGAATATTGACAAATCAGTTCTTTGTAACAATTATCAAAGAAATGTGAGGTGGGATGAGGGAGGACTTATTATTAGAGAATTCAAATTAATACTACAAGCATTTCTATTACTTAGGTCCTAGTGTGAATAATTTATTTGTAAAATTGATAATTAAAATTTCATGAGTATTATTAAGTACACAATTAGAAATAGTTTAGTGCATTTTAACTCTGACAAGGTGGCCTAGTATTTAAGGAGTTATGCTGTCAACACAAAGGCAGGTGGTTCAAATCCACCAACTGTGCTGTGAGAGAAAAGTGCACAGTATCCTCTCATGTGATCTACAGTCGGATAATCCAGAAGAGCAAGATCTATTAGTTGGTTCTGACTTGATATTAATGAATGAATTGTTGACGGCTGACTCAGAAGACTATTGCTTTTTCTTTTGTTTTCATAATGCCAAGGGGAGAAAAATGAGCAAGAATATCTCAAGATATTTTTATTTTCCAGAGCAAACTGATGATATCTGAGGAAACCACTTTAAAATATTTATTAACTCAGAACCCTATCCTGTAAATGAGTTATTCTTGAAAAGTCATCACTATAGCACAACTGCTCAGGGATTCATTGAGGATCATAAGAAGGGATGGGATGAAATTACAAATGAATTGATGGAATTCAAGTGTCCTCTTAAAGGAAATTCTCCATAGAGGTTATATATTCTACCCAACAATATATAAATTTGAGAGGTGTGGGCAGTCTATTTAATTGAGGCATATAATATATACATTATAGACTTCATGTATAGAATTCAGACATAAATTCATACCTTTATTAATTCTTTATTTTTATTTTCAATACAAAGCACTGAGTAATCAAAAGAAGAATAAAAGAAATTCCTATCAAAATTATGTATTTCTAACCTTCCTGTGATAGTTAATTGTATGCATCAACTTGACCAAGCAGTAACATCCACTTTTTGGTCAAATAGTAATCTATTACCTGTTATGATTAAATCAGTTGACCTTAAGGAAAGCAAATTATCTTCCTTAATATGTGTGGACTTCAATCAGTTGAAGGTCTTAAAAGTTAAATGGTGATCACTTAATATATATTCTCCCTCCAAACTATAAATTGGTATTTTGGAAAAAACTTCACCCTTCTTGTCACCTAGCCACAAAGTTTTAAATTCAAAGCTGCAGTAATCACCAGTCTTCCACCTGCCCTACAGATATTATACATGCTGACTCACTGTAACTGCATAAGTCAACTCTCTGAAATTTTTTTCTCATCTAACATAGGAATACTAATCTGTGACTTAAATACACTGTCAAATGTAATTGGAAGTGTTCACTCTGCAAAGATATGCTAGATGATTGAAGTCTAAAAAAATTTAAAAAATCACATCAAAAGATGTCTCCAAAAAGTAAAAGAGAACCTACAGATTAGGAAAATATTTGGAAGTGACATATCTGACAAGGAACTCATCTCTACAACTTGTGGAAAATTTTAATACCTCAACAAGAAAAGAAATAGAAAAGGAGGAACTTGGCTTCTCAGAGGCTAGGATTTTGAAGCTCCGTGTCACATATAAGTACAAGACTAGAGGGCATTGGTCCTTGGAGAAGAACTTCATGCTCAGAAGGTAGAGGGACAATGTGGAAAGGAAGACCTTGGATGAGAGGAATCGATCCAATAATCAGGACAATGGGGGTTGGTGTGTCGGAATCAGCGAGACTGGCATAGGATAAGGTAGGCTTCAGAGCTTCTGTATATAGGGTTGCTATGAGTCACAGGTGACTCAATGGCACAAAACAACAAGAAGAAAAAGACAACACAAATGTAAACTGGGCAGAGGACATTAAAAGACTCTTCACGAGTGAAGACATTCAGATGTCCAACAAATGTCAGGAGGAATAGTTAAGATCATTAGTCACTAATGTTGTTGTTTGGTGCTATTGAGTATAACTCATAGTGACCGAATGAACAACATATTTGAACCCTGTCCTATCCTATGTCACATTTTCATTTCTGACAACAATGAAATATCATCTCATGCTGGAAATAACAGCTAAGTTCAATATGAAAGCAAACGATAAAATTTGTGAAGGTGTGAAGAGCTTGGAATTCTCATTTATTGTTGATGGGAAGATAACATAGTTCAAACATTACGAAAGCAATTTACAGTTCCATATAAGGAGGCAATAAAAATATCATTTGATCTAGAAATCTTACACTTCTAGGTTTATGTCCTAAAGAAGTATGAGCTAAGACATGAACTAATATATGTACACCAGTGATTACTTCAGTATTATTTTCAGTAGCACAGATGGAAATAACCCAACTGCATATCAACATATGAATGGCTAAAGAAACTAGATCATCTCCATTCACACAACTGACTGTCTCCATTCACACAACAATAAAGAGTGATAGAGAATATGTGAAACACTATGTAACATGGGTGAATCTCGAAAACATTCTGCTGAATGACATAAAACAGAACAAGGGCACTATTATAAAAAGGAAAAGTTTACACACTGAATCATTCTTGCATAGTTAAGAGATAGGAAGAGAGGGTTTAAAGGAATAACATTAATAGATAAGTTGGATGAGGGAAAAGAAAATATATAATAAGGGTTGATAAAAAATGTAATTAATTAGCTAATCAATAACATTGTCATTGTCATTGGTGTTGTCATTGTTGAGAAGGAACCAACTCATAGCTGATCCTCCAGTCAGTATTCAGAGGCAGTAAATCAGATGAGAGGAGATTTCCCATCTTTCTCCCACAGAGAAGCTCAATGGATTTGAACTGCATATTTTGGGTTGGCAGTCCAATTTTCTATTATCAAGCCTAATCAACTGTACTTAATGTTTTGTTTTGGTTTTTTTTTAAAGAAAACTTTCTTTTTTTAAATTTTTTATCTTGTTTTGCATACAAAATTTATTTACATTGTGTTTCATGCAATTATTCCCATGAATTTATTTTATAAAATTAATCCTCATTGAAATATGTCCACCATTATCCTATCTCTTCAGATCTCCATTGGATCTTTTCCATTTCCTTTGCCCCCTCCATCCAGCCGTCAGATTGGGTGACCTTGTGATTTCCCCCCTGCTCATCCTCACCCCTAGCTCTCACTCCTTTCCCCCTTGGACACTCCTACACATTTTACTAATTGTATTTTTATTTTTACAATAATGGTCCTATGCAATATTTGTCTTTATGAGCCTGAGTTAGTCTCACAATTGTAACTAATGTTTTAAAACAAAATATGTATGAATTATTGGATAAAAAAAACCTATACAATTTGTAACATTTAACCAAAAATAAATCTGCCAGTCTATCTTTATAGGTTGTACATCTCTTCAGAACTTGAATTTCAACACTTCTCAAACCAAGTTAGGCTTTTCTTAACCCTATTAAGGATATATTTAATTAAATAACTAAGTCTGAGAATAAACTTTAAATTGAGGGACATAAATTTATTTTGCCCAGTTATAAAGTTCTTTCCCTAATGCAAGAAATTTCTTTCTTTTAATTGTATACAGATGTAACTGTAAAAAGCTGTAACTGTAAAAAGCTCATCTAGTCAATTGTGATTCAGTTACCTTCTATTGAGTGTCTGAGGCTGTAACTTTTTTTTTATAGTTTTAAGAGGGTTTATCTTTTCTTTTTTTAAATTTA
>NW_006399760.1:26828568-26833503 GCF_000299155.1 Elephantulus edwardii | reverse complement strand
GTGTTAAAAAGGCTGTCATTTCCCCACCTAACTGATTTCATCTCTTTGTCAAAAATCAATTGCCCATAAATAGATGGGCTGATTTCTGGATTCTCAATTCTATTCCATTGATCTATGTGTCTGTTATTGTACCAGTACCATGCTGTCTTGACTACCACGGCAGTGTAGTAGGATTTTAAGTCAGGGAGTGAGATGTGAGGCTGTAACTTTTAACAGAGAGAGACTAACCATCTTTTCCTCAGCAAGTAGCTGGAGGATTTGAGCCACAGGAGATGTGCGGCATTTTGATTAGGAATACAACATGCTATGGTGTTTGCCGCCAAAGTTCCTTTGTACAATACTATAATAATGACCTGATTAAGATTCTCTTTTGGCATATTATAACCGTCTGGAAGCTATGTTGTTGTTGTTAGGGGCCATTGAGTTGTAGACAACTCATAGTACCCCATGATTTAAAGACCTGAACACTTGCATAACTTTCATCATTTTTTCACGTTCATAGAATTTCCAGAGGCAAGCAAATGTGGAAGTGGATGCCACTCCTGCTTCTAAGCTTGTTTTAATCAGGGAGCTCCACCAAACACTGTCCACCCTGGGTAACCATTACTGCATTTGACACATCAGTGTCACAGTGTTTAGCATCAAAGCAACCACGAGTTACCTCTGTACAGCAAATGGACAGACCAGTACTATCCCACTTAAAAGAATGTTTGACCAAAAACAATTAAAACCAGGCTTGAGGGCAGCAGATAAAAGACACCCACATTTTGCTTGGTAGCATAAATTTCTATCTACTAGGCTAACACAACTGTCTGTATGTTGTTGTTGCCATTAGGTGTTGTCGAGTCGTAGACAACTCATAATGACCCTATGAACAAAAGACCTGAACACTTGTATATCTATTGAAATTCCCAGAGAGCAGTTTGCTACATTCTCTGTTCCTCCGCTTTTAATTTTAATACAGTTTTAGTTAATTAGCAACTTATCTTAAGAACATTTTCTGAGCCTATATGTATCTAAAATTATCTTTCAGTTTAGCCTTTGTGCTTGACAAACAAATTAAGGAGTGTTAATAAAACTTGACCTACAGGCTTCTTTTCTTGAGAAGTGTTGGTAGATAATGTTTTGTTACTTTCTGGTTTAATAGAAAGTGAAAAATGAGTTATGAATTTCTTTTTCTTAATAATGAGGAAGAACTTAATTTTTATGCTTAAATGTTTCTGAACTATTTTTCAATCTTTATAAAAATAAAAAAAGAAAGCATACCAGTATATGTGTGCATTTCATGGATGTGTTTATATTGTCAAAAATTTCAAATCATAAACCCTTCACTGGGTTTCTAAGGCTGCAAATCTCTAAGAGAGGAGATTGTCCATCTTTCTTCTACGGAGCAGCTGGTGGATTCAATCCACTGATCTGTTAGTTAATAAACAGTACCACATGTAATGTACTACATGCTAGAACAAATTTATTGCTTTGATTTTAAATGGAAATCAATAGATTGATCAATTATTTATGCTTATTTTATATATGTCCTACATATTCATGGAACTAATTTTGGAATAAAAAGACTTAGACACAAAATACGTTTCAGAGATTCTGGAACATAGAAAGCATTCCATAACTGTTATTAGTGAACTTGAATCTAACTCTAGGGTGTAGTTATTTATATTGCCTCTTACACTGATAATATATCCAGAACCCAAAGTATTTTAGCATGGAAGCCAGCAGGGCTTTACTTTTGACCAGTCCTGACCACAACAAACAAAGCAGGAGAACCTCTAAAACCCAATGACAAACCTTCCTAACATTTCCAGCCTATCACCAAACATTTTTCTACTCCTAGATTTACCATTTCTGAATTTCTATTAATTAAGGAGATTGAAACTCTCAACAGCTTTATCTTGCTTGGATCCACAATTAACAGCCTTGGTACCACCAGTCAGGAAATAAGGAGATGCATTGCACTGGGAAAAACTGCACTTAGGGACTTCTCCAGACTGTTGAGTAAAGATGTCAGTTTGAGGACTAAGGTGTGTCTGATTCAGGTCATAGTCTTTCCAATCACTTGCTATGCATCTGAGAGCTGTACAATGAATAAGGATGACAGAAGAAGAATTGACATCTTCGAACTGTGGTGTTAGAGAAGAGCATTGACCATCCCATGGATGACCAAGAGACAAACAAGTATGACTTGGATTGGGTGCAGCCAGAATGCTCTTTGGAGGCAAGAATGATGATGAGGCTTCACCTCACATACTTTGAGTGTGTTGCTAGAAGGGGCTATTCCTTGGACAAAGACATGATGCTAGAAAGGTTGGCGTGTCAGCAAAGGAGAGAAAGACCCTCAACCAGGTGGTTAGACACAGTGACTGCCACAATGGGCTCATGTTTGTTGGGAAGTGTGAGGACAACACATGGTAGAACAGAGTTCAGATCTTTTTTTTTTTGTAGGATTGCTATGAGTCATACTTGACTCAACAGTACCTAACAATAACAAAAAACAATAACATCTCTTGCTAGGTTTATAGGCACTTCTCTGTGGCTGTTGTCTACTTCTTAATTTGCTACCCCATGAAGACTCTCTCAGTTGGTATTTGTATTTTCGAGTAGTGTACCTTTCCCATTCTACCACTTTCTGCTTTATTTAGTCATGCTATATTTAATTATACTATGAGGGAAAATATTCCCAACCTGAGAAAATAAGAAGTACCTTTACTTCTTGGAGTATCTTGTCACACAGTTGATGTCCACACCAAACTGAAATATTCTTAGCAAAGCAATTTTAGTCAATAATCTCTTAAAAAATTGAAACTATATTTCCTTGTCTAGTTATTGTCTAAATGGTTTCTACTAATACTTGTTCTTATTAAAACCAAAATTGAGTTGCAAAAACTATAAATTTAACATGTTTTAGTTACTCAAATGAAAGTTTGAGTTTAATGACAATTGATTGAATCACAGACTAATTACTTTAATTAAGTGAACATGACTAGAAGCAGCGTAATCAACCTTTGTATCCTTCACTACATTATTAAAGAGGAAATAGAGTGAAGTTAATAATAATTTCTCAAAAAATAATAATTTCTCATTTTACATTTGTCAGAAACCAGGTGTAATATGCTTCAAATATTAAATAAATTTCCTTTCATTACAGTGTATAATTATTTTTATATTTCTATGTGTTGACATGGTGACTGCTGCAATTGGGCTCTTGTATGTCAGGTAGTGTGAGAATGCACAGATATAACAGGGTTCAGATCTTTTGTTCATAGGGTTACTATGAGTCATACTCAACTCAACGGCACCTAACAACAATAGCATATATGTTAGGCAACTGGCAGTGGAGGAAAGCGTGATACATACAGTTTATACATGAGTGGTATGGATGCAACTGTTTATAGTGCTTTGAAAATTGTGTATGCTGTACTTAATTTTCCTATTGTCTACTTATGCAAACTTTTGGGCTACAAATTACTACATGTCACACAGATTAAAAATATTTGATGCCTTTCAATTTTGATATTGGTTATAAATATTGAATATACCACAGACAGCCAAGAGACTAAGGAAACTTGGTGACATACTACATAGCCTATTTGACTGCAAATTCAAAGGTCTGTGATTAGAATCCATCAGCCTCTTTATAGGAGAATGATGAGCAGTCTTCAATTTACAGCATTAGAAATTAATGTAGGGTTGCCATGAGCCAGAATCTGTTACAGTGTGTTTTGTTTCAGTTTTGATCTAAAACCCAAACAAATCTATCTTGGAAGAAGTACAGCCAGAATGCTACTTACAAGACTTGATTCCACTTATTTTGGGCATGCTATCTGGAAGGGTCAGTCTCTGGTGAAAGACATTATACTTAGTGAGTATAACATGAGACATAAAGAGAAAGAACCTTGGAGAGAGGTTGAATAGAGATAGTGCCCTGTCCCCTTGGACTCCACACAGGAAGAGAGAGTACAGCTGCCTGCCAGGAGAAATTGTCTCCGGTGGCTGTGCACACCAGCACCACCATGGACAATCACAAATTTTAGAAAAGGCAAACACGGACTGAGAGATCCCCACCAACCTAGGTGCAAGAACTGAAAGGGTGAGTGGATAGAGATATCAGCCTTGCACCTCTAGACGCCACACAGAATAGAGAGATTGTAGGTGCTAAAGAAAATAGGTCTCTGGCTGCTCTGTGAACCAAAACCATTATAAATAATTCTAAACTTTAGAATAGGGGGGGCAGCATTCAGACAAGGTTCACACAGGCGTCACTACAATCCAGAAAAAAGTGGAAGGATTTTAGGAAAGGTGAGCTTCCTCACTGCACAGGCCAAAAAGGACACCTGGCTTAGTGAGATTCCCTCCTCCATAAAGGGAACACTAATTATGGAACTTATAAAAAACATTATCAAGACAAAAAACCTGTCAACAATCCATGCAAGCACAATAGAAATGGCCTAATACATATCAAGCAAAAAACCACACATAATGTCAAAGGAACAGCAGGTAACTTAAAACACTGTGAACAAACAAAATAAGACTTACCCTAAAAAAGCAGAGCATATGGTAGAATCAATGAATACCACAGAATAAGAGAGAAAGAAGAAATATATTGATGCAGAGTCATACAAACAACTACAGAAGAAGGTATAAATGACAAAAGAAATAATAAAGTCATAAATAAAGTACCCCAGAGACAGGAAACCAGAAGAAACACAATTAGTTGTAGTTATATGAACAGCTATGAGAAAAGGTAGAAATGGTGGAGGAAAGAAAGAAGTATAAAATAAAGCAATTAGTACAGAGATAGGGAACCATATGAAATACATAGACATGGAGAAACATGAACAACTATGGAAGAAATTGCAGAAGATGGGAGAAAGAATTGGAACTATAGACAAAAAGGTACAAGAACTTTAAAAAAATCATCAAAAG
>NW_006399760.1:26814947-26822813 GCF_000299155.1 Elephantulus edwardii | reverse complement strand
ATTTGCAGATAGACTATATGATGTCTGAATCAGGCACATCTTATCCTCAAACTAATATCATTACTACCTAATAATTTGAAGAGGTTCCTGACTGCACGCAGACTTTCCCAATGTAATACGTCTTCTGCTCTCCTGACTGTTTGGCACCAAATGTATTGATTGTGGGTCCAAGTAAGATGAAGTTGTTGCCAGTTTCAATCTTTTCTCCATCTATCATGATGTAACCTATTGATCCAGTGGTGAGAATTGTTGAGATGTACTCTATATAGAAGGCTGCAGTGTTTGAACTTCTGCAGCAAGTGCTTCAAGCCATCCTCATTTTCAGCAAGCAAGGTTGTGTCATCTGCATTTAGAATATTATTTATATCTCTTCATTCCTAATGTTATGTTCTTCTTCATAGATTCTAGCTTGTCAAATAAGTTGCTCAACATACAGATTCAATAAGTATAGAGGCACATTCCTGACACATACCTTTCTTAATTTTAAACCATGTAGTGTTCTCTTAGTGGGGTGGATCTCCCCAACTGAAACAAGCTTGGAAGGAGCAGTGGCATCTACTTCCATAATAGCTTGCCTCCGGAAACGCTATGAACCTGCAGAGAGGATGAAAGGCACCTAAGCATCGAGGACTCTCCTTCATAGGGTCACTATGTGCAAAATAGCTTCTTGGTCTAGTTTTAGGTTTCCTATGAGCACAATTAAATGTTCTGGGATTCCCATTCTTCTCAATGTTAGCCATAAATTGTTACTATCCACATATGTTGCTATATTCTTTATAATAGCTTGACACATGGGGGAAATAGAGGCCTAAAAGTCACAGAATCAGGAAATCAGTTTTTCAAATTAGCATAGTAAATTTCTATGAAAAAAGCAGGAAACAATTGCAGTTTTAACTAATGGTGACCCCATATGCATCAAGCAGAACTGTACTCGTAGGGTTTTCAATAACTACAAAATCTCATTGAAGTAGATCATTCAGCCTTTGTGCCAAATTCTGCATTCTTTTTAGTTCTTATTTCATCAATTTCTACTCGTAGCAACCTTATATGAGTATATTATAACTGTACTCCATAGAGTTTTCAAAGCAGACTTTTCCGAGGAGACCACAGAAATGTCTTTTTAAGCAATGAATAAAGAAGATTGACAAAGAATTGATTGCTTGCAATTGTGATCTTGAAGAAGGATATTAAATATGCATCGGATTACCAAAAGAACAACAAACCTGTCTTGAAAGAATTGCAGACAGTGTGCTCCTTAGAAGCAAGGAGTTTGAAATCATGTTTCACATACTTTGAGAATGTGGTCAAAAGGGCACCAGTCCTTGGAAGAAAACCAACACACTAGGAAAGATGGAAGGAAGGTCAATGACTGACTCTGTGACTATAACAATAAACTCAGAACAGAGATTGTGAGATTGGTGCAGTATCAGCAAGGTTTCATTATAGTGTATATATAGTGTCACTGTGAGCTGAAGTCAGTTTGATAGCACCTAACATATGAGTGAGTTTGAATTGCCAACCTGTATGCCTAGTAGTCAAATGCTCAATTCTTTGCATCACTCATGACTATAAATTCTGCATTGGAAATTTGATTCTAGATTTCACATATTTTATATATTAGTGTCTTGGCTAATGTGTTTAATAAGCAGGTATACTTTTCAAAACCATCAAGTCAATCATTTCTATAGTAATTTCTACTTAAATATATCTTCACAAACTAATTCCTTATTGTCATTAGGTGACTTAACCTAAATCGGTGTTGACTTTGCTCAAGATTATTTTTATACATATTCATTTTGTCTCTGAATTGATGAAGTGCTCAAATGCATTTAAAAATAATAAGCAACACTTAAAGAATTAATAAATTCTGACATCCACTCCTTTAAATGCCCATGTTTTTCTCAGGTTGTTGTTGTTATGTGCCGTTGACGTGCCTGTGACTTACAGCAAACCTATGTACAGCTCTGAACCCTGCCCTATCCTGAGCCAATCTCATCATCTCTGATAGAACCAATCTCACTTCTCCTGTCACTGAATCATCTCATTCTGGGGCTTCCTCTCCTGTTCTGTCCCTCTCTTCTCCAAAGACTGGTCCCTCCTGTCCACATGCCCACAGTATGTGAGGCAGAGCTTCAAAATCCTTGTTTCCAGTAAGCAGCTTGGCTTCACCCTCTCCAGCACTGACTTGTTTGTGCTCTTGGCAGTCCATGGTATGTTCAACAGTCTTCTCCAGCACCATCTTCTCAGGTTAGGCAAACATTTTTAGAGTTTCACATATGTATATGATCTGTCACATTGCTTTCTTATTGATAACTATGTTCAAAGGTATTTTCTGAATCTTTAAAGTATCTATTTAAAAATATATATAATTAAGACAGTGAATAAGCTTCTTATGCTGTAATGCAGATTACCTTTTAAAACATTCTGTATGAAATCCTCACTTTAGTTCATACAATGAAAGGTTTAGTGAGTATAAATTTATTAAAAATGCCCAAAATGTTAGAATACTATTTTAAAATTACTCTTTCAATCTGATATTTTGAAAACTGTCCTCCTCGTCTCCATATCTGTGTCATTAGCAACTACTCATAGAACCTTGATCAAGCCATGGAGGAAGAAAAGCAAGAGAATTGTGTTCTGTGTTACTGAGACCCAAATGAAGCCTCCTCCAGCGAAGAATTCAGGGACTAAAACGCCCTCTGCTGGCTCTGTTTGGCTATACAGGTTTTTTTATCTTTAGCTAAAGAACTATTCTGCAAAACCTAAAGATAGATGTGTGTGTATGGATTAAAAACAGTCACACATGCTTTGACTCATTACATACAATTCCATACGTTTTTATTTATTTTTATATGTTGTTATATGCTATTGAGTCGCCTACAGCTCATGGCAACCCCATGAATAACGCATCAGAATCTTACCCTGTCCTGAGTCATCTTCATGATCTCTGCCATCCTTAAGTCATTAGAGTCGTTGTGTCATCTTGTTGTGAGCCCTCCTGCCTTTCTCTGATCCTCCACCTTTCCTGATATGATGTTTTTCCCCCCAAGGACTGGCCCTTCTTACAGTATGTCCACACTGCGAGTCTGTTTCATCCTCCTTGCCTCTTGGAGGTACTCTGGAGGCACTTCCTCCAAGGTAGGCTTGTTTGTAGTTTTGTCAGTCCATGGGTCATTCAGTATTCTTCTCCAACACCACAACTGAAAGACCCTTCTTCTCTCCTCCTGATTCAGTGTCGAACTCTCAGATGCAAAGGAAGTAACTGAAAATACCACAGCTTGGGATCAATCACACCTTAAGCTGACATGGTCACTCTTTAGCACTTGAGAAAGCCTTCACAGTTTCCTTTTATAAAATTATAAAATGCTTATAATTATACAATGCCTTAAAACGTGGAGGTTTTCTTTTCAATTTATAAAATGCTTGAGTTCCTCAAGACAACATTCACTAAATATTTCACAGTGTAAAAGGACAGTACATATTATGCCAATTACTTCACTTTCTAGATGTGAACTGATGCTAAAACAGTAAAGTGACATACACAAAACTCCATTTTTTTTAGTGGAAGAAGTTTTTCTGGATTCTTTTCCATCCCACTTTTGTTCCACTACTGAAATTTTTCCAAAGTGCTAAGTCTTCCTAAGTCTGATCACTCTGTGACACAAGTCTCATCAGCATAATTTCATTCTGTAGCATACAAGATGTAATGAGTCTGAACCTGACTCAGTGATAGCATAATTGCTACTGTTACTCAGATATCTGATCCTAATTTTATTGTAGGTAGTATCTGGAAGAAAGAAAATACTAAACAATGTTCTTTACAAAAGTACAGAGACTTGGATTTAGGACCTACCTCTACTAATTGTAAGAACCAAAATTAATGTGAAGCTTCTTCAGATTTATTTTCTCAAGTAGGAAATGAAATAATGACACCTCTTGTTCAATGAGCTGTTGCAAAGGTTTAATGACATAATTCATGTAAGCTGTAAATACAGTACTTAACATTCATGATTATCTGAGTGTAATTCTGACATGTAATCTACAATTGATTGTATTGTGTTTCCTATTTCCTACTGGAAGCTTACATCTTATTAAATTTTTATGCCCTTACAGCAATTCTAAAATATATTTTGAACTCTCATCTTTGGAAAGTAGTAAATACTCTTTGAAATTCTCTTAATTAGAAGGTATATATTCTAAGCAGAACACACTTATAAAATTCTACCAAGGTACCTCTAGGTGGACCTAGTTCACCTAGCAGTTAAGTCTGAAAGATTTTTACAATCCAGGGACTCCAAGGATTCAAATATAAGTAATTTATTTGACAGTCACTCCCAGGAAAGGCTAGTAAAAAAGGGAAGTAGCCAATAAAGCAGACATTATTAAATTTGTAATAGTGGAGTTATGACAACTTAAGGTGTGTAGGAGGAAGTGAGATTGGCTCAGGATAGGGCAGGGTTCAGAGTTATTTTGCACAGAGTTGCTTTGAATGCACTCAGTGAGATTAACAACAACAATTCTGTTGTAAATCTCAGACTGCCTTAGAGAACAAGTCCTGAAAAGTTAGACCAATTAAAGGGTTAAGGATTTGTTATGCTGATATATTAACTCCCTTCAGTCTTTGAAATGTTCTCTCTCCTGAAAATGGAGAGGAATTAATTGCCCAAGACTTACAGCCTGTTGATGAGGTAAGCAAAGCCTTTCTGGCAGTGAGAGAAAGCCGGAGAGAAAGGGCAGAGATGTTGCCCTTTAGATATTGGACAGGAAGCAAATGCAAGAAAGAAAGTAAATAACATTTCAGAAAATATCTGCTCTGTCCTTGGCAGAATAAAAATCAAGGAAAATGTACTGTATATTAACTGTGATATAGCTCATTTCTGTAAGAGAATACGGCATAGTTTTAAAATCAGAAGATGTATGCCAGGGTTGTAGCCTTTCACTAGACTTACTCATATGTTGAGAAAAGCTGGACTATATGAAAAATGTGGCATCAGGTTTGTTAGAAGACTTATCAACAACCCACAATATAGAGATGGCACAACTTTGCTTGAGAAATATGAAGAAGACCTGAAGAATTTATTGAAAATCAAAGACTATAGTTTTCAGTGTGGATTGTATCTCCACATCAAGTTATTTTCTTATAATTGGTCTAAAAGATAAAATTATGGTATTGCCTTTGAGTTGTGGTGCTGGAGAAGAGTGCTGAATATACCATGGACTGCTAGGAGAACAAACAGGTTTGTCCTGGAAAGGGTGAAGCCAGAATATTCCCTGGAGTCAAGGATTCTGAAGCTTTGCCTGACATATTTTGGGCACATTGCAAGGAGGGACTGGTCCTCAGAGAGGGACATCATGTTTGGGAGAGTGGAGGGATGGCGGAGGAGAAGAAGACCCTCGATGAGATGGACCGATTCTGTGAGTGGAGTGGTCGGAATGAATATGTTTGAGATAGCGAGGTTGGCACAGGATAGAACGGCATTTAGGGCTTTTGTACATAGGGTCGCTATGAGTCGCAAACGACTCGATGGCATATAACAACAACAACAACATGTGTTATTGTGTGTCATCAAATTGGAACTGACTCATAACTGACCCTCTGGCTGGTTTTCAGAAGCAGTTTAATCACTTGGGAAGAGATCACCCATCCTTCTCTTGCAGAGCAGCTGGTAGATTCAAACTGCATGCCTTTGGGGTTGCAGCACTGCTACTGGAATTGTCAAAGATTTTCCTTTTTCTTTTTTTTTTAAAAAAACTTGGATCCATAATCAACATTCATGCTAGCAGGAAACAAGAAAACATATGTTGTCGTGGACAGAACTGCTGCTAATTATCTATTTAAAGTGCTAAAAAGCAAGGGTACCACATTAAAGACTAAGGTGTATCTAAAATCTGACCCAAACGATGGTATTTTCAATTGCTTGCTATGTATGTGAAAAGTAGAGAAGGGATAAGGGAGATGGAAGAATTGCTGATTTTTTAAAAAATTATGATATTTATAAAGAATGGTGAATATGCCACAGAATGTTAAAAGAACAAATAAGTCTTAGAGGAAGTACAGTCAGAGAACCTAAGATGGTGAGATTTGTTCTCATACATTTTAGGTACATTATCAGAAGGCGGGTTCAGTCCTTCGAGAGGGATGACATGCTAGGGAGAGTGGAGGAACAGTGCAGGAGAGGAAGACCCTCAGTGAGATGGATTGATTAAGTGACTAGGGTAAGAGGGGTAGGTGTGTCAGAAACAATAATATTGGCACAGGATAGAGCACTGTTTAAGGTATCGGGTTGCTATGAGTCATAGGAGACTAAATGGCACATAATAACAACCACTGCCACCATAACACACAAACCTAGTCTAAACCCAGGCATTTTGCCTTTATGGCAGAGAGTTGAGATTTCTACATTTAAAAATGTCTCCTTGTTTGAGTCACCAAGTTAAAAATGGAGTTTAGGTGTGGTTAGTAGATGAAATGTGGCAGTTTTTGACCTCTGGAAGTGACATTTGCTGTCAGTGGTATAGTTCATGGCCGTGCAACTGTCTTATAATTGAATAGAACACCACCATTGTGACCAGTGAAAACCATATTGATCATTTCTTAGAGTTACAATGACCCAAAGATATACCTCTACATTTATTAGGCATTTATTTACCTTTGAAAAAAGGAAGGAAGTTCATCATATTCTAACACACACACACACACACACACACACACACACACACACACACACACTCTTATTTTCAAATGAAAATATAATTTCAAAATTAATTTTAAAATTGCCAACTACAGCAATTAAGTAAAAATATTACTATCTGGTAGATTTTTCTTAGAATGCTAAGACTCTTTATAAAAAATTGGAATGGATGCTAGGCTGTTACCAAGGCAACCTGCTGAGGTCTTTCCCTTTTAATGGAAAGGTACCATTTCTGTGCATGCCACATGTAGCATCTGCTGTGTATTGAATTGCAGTCTTTTAGAACAGAATAAAGGAAAAGAACTGAAAAAATGTCTTTAGTCTCTCCTTGCTCATGATGAATTTATAGTTCGATAGTAAAAAATAAGATTAAAATCTCTTTTGTACTTTTACTTCATTCACTGGATCATGTTTGCAATAGCAAATGGCATACCCAAGTATTTTGATGAATCTGTATAAGAAAATACGTTACAGAATAATATCAGATCACCTTTTTGACAGGCTCTGCAATTGAAAACTCCACTTTTTTCCCCCCTCTCAAGTCACAAGTTATTTATCTGATGTTTACATTTTACTAAATCTTAGTGCCTCGGCCTCTAAAATTTAATATTCCACTCTCTCCAACCTAGATCCTTCACTTAATTAGAACCTGTAACACTCTAGGTCCACTGTCTGCTTTTAAGTGCTCCTGTCCCCATCACAGCAAGGGGCAAATGGTTAGATGCTAGCCTACTGACCAAAGAGTGGACAGACTGAATTAACCAGAGGCGGTGTGGAAATAATAAAAAGAAAACAGAACAAAAACATCAGTGCTATCAAGTCAAAACTGATCCATAGTTGAACCTTAATTGGGTTTCTGAGGCTAAATTTTGTACAAGAGATTGGCCGTGTTATGAGCAGTTTAAGAAAATATAATAAATTTGCTATGTCTTATGTGAGTCTCCAGAGTGACACCATTGCTCTTCAGTACTTTGGAGAGGTCCCTAACAGCAGACTTTCCCATCACAGTATGTTTTTTAATTTCCTGGCTGCTGGTGCAAAGAGTGTTGATTGTGGAGCCAAGCAAACTAAAGCTGTGAACAATCTCAATCTCTTCACCATCCATCTTGATGCTACCTATTGGTCCACTGGTGGGAATCTTTGTCTTCTTGACATTGAGCCTCAATCCATATTG
>NW_006399760.1:26811522-26812707 GCF_000299155.1 Elephantulus edwardii | reverse complement strand
GGGAGTGTCAGAGACAGTGCGATTGGCACAGGACAGAGCGGAGTTTAGGGCTGTTGTACATAGGGTCGCTATGAGTCGCAGGCGACTCGAAGGCACATAACAACATCAACAACATAAGTTATAATTGATTTTTGCAATCTGTCTACAGGTAATTAATTAAGGCTCAAGGCTCATGACATGGTCATCTTTCTCCATGGATACACTTGTAGATTCAAGCCATCAGACGCACTGCAGTTAGCTTAGCAGTGCAACATTATGTTATCCAGGCTCCCAGAACTCCCAAATTTTGAAATAATGTGTGGCAACCAACTCTGAAAAAATCGAACTTTGGAAACCCACCAGAATGCCATTCTAATCTGCACTGAGGTTATTGGGAAATTGAATTAACTTGAAGGTAACTTGTTTTGATCCTTGTTACACTTTTTTCTGACTATCTCTTGTGCAGGCAATATGAACATTTTGTTTCATGAATTGTATATTTCTAGTCAGATCAAGTATTGTCTTTTTCTATTTGCTGTTTCTATTTCTCCCGGGAGAAAGTTCTGGTGGCCTAGTGAGTAGACAACTCCACTGCCAACCCCAAACCAGGCAATTTTAATCCACTAGCTATTCCAGACTGATGGCAAATCTTCTCCAATGCAATTTACAGCCTCTGAAAATCTGCCAAAGGGTCAGATGTCGATGGTTTCCAACTCAGCAGTGATGATTGGCTTTTTAGTTATTTATTCTGTAGGAAGAGCTCTGATGGCCTAATTATTCTGTAGCAAAGCAGATTTAAACAGACAATGGTTCCCTTTAACACCTAAAACATTGAGAAATTCTCCTTGAGTCCTTTCATGGAAGATCTTTGTTATGTAAGGAATAAATAGTACCTTCATCAACTTTCTTACACATAAACAAGACTTTAATACAGTCTTATGTATATTTTCTTTTACTCTTCTGAATGTCCATATATTACTGGAAATATATCCATAGTTCAGTGAATTCTTGATTAATAGGATTTCTCCTCCTTCAAATGATTATTAGTGACAGTTCAAAATTTTTATAACACTTTTTGAAACTTTCCTAAAATATTTGTATATCTACATTTTACATTCATATCTTCCATCACATGACCAAAGATTTCACAGATCATTCGGTCCTATTGTTTTCATTTATCCAACAACAGTTGTTGTTGTTGTTGTT
>NW_006399760.1:26774214-26811287 GCF_000299155.1 Elephantulus edwardii | reverse complement strand
GTGAGATGAAGTTTGTCATTTTTACCCTTATGAGCATTCTAGTTGCACTTTCTCCAAGATAAATTTTTGTTCTTCTTGCAATCAATGGGATATTCAGTGTTCTTCTCCAACACCAGAATTCAAAGGCATCAGTTCTTCTGTTGTCATCCTTATTCATTGTCCAGCTATCAAATGTAAAACAAGTAATTGAAAAGACCAGGGCTTGAATCAGGAGCCCCTTACTCCAAAAACTGACATCAATACTCCTCATTAATTTGGAGAGGGCCCTGACAGCAGACTTGCCCAATGCAATATATCACCTGATCTCCTGACTACTTGTACCAAGGGTGTGGATTATGGATTCAAGCAAGATTAAAATCATTGACAATGTCAACCTTTTCTCCCTTTATCATGATATAGCTTATTGGTCGTATAGGAGGAGGATTTTTGTCTTCTTGCTGTTGAGTTGCATGCCATATAGATGTTAGAAATATTACAATTAATGGGCATCTGGAACTATATCAGTGTACAAGATTAGTAATTGAAGCCTGAAAAGTTCAAGAAACTTCCAGAAATACATGGACTGATTATATAGCACATAGATATCCAGATAATTTATCTTGATATTTCATCAAAATTGATCATATCAAGTGTGTACAACTCACAGTTTCCTAGGCAGTCCTGGCTCACAGCATCTTACAATAGGGGTTTTGAGGCTTTAAATAACATCAGGAAGAGAATGCTGTTCTTTCTGCCCCTTTTTCTCCTACAGAGCCTCTAATGGTTTCAAACAGTGGAATTACCTGTCCTTTGAGTTAGAAGTGTAACTTGCTATGTGCTACCAGAGTATAGTAAATATATTACCAATAGGGAATGAAAGAGGCTTTTTAAAAGAATTAAGATGTATGATCAGTGACAGATCCCCTCTACACTTGCTACTATGTACCAGATGTACCAGCATCATCTTATTTCTCTTCCCACCCATGCAGAGACACACACTTGGATATACTCCAAGTCGTCATCCAAACATGAAAATTTGCCTCCATGCATGAGCGGCATGCCTTCCAACACTGCATTTACTTACAACTGTTAATTTTCCAATGCATGTTCTGCATTCTTCTTACTAATGAACTTGGGGGACTGAGGTGTGTGGGTTGAGGGAGGAAGTTAGTGGGTAAAAACATTACAAAGTGGATCAATCTGTCTTGCAGTAACTGTACACATTAACACCATTTCATATGAATAAGGAAAGGATTCAAATAGCCTCAGACAATTTGATTTTCAAATAAAACCAAATAAGCCTGCTCATATTCATATCAAATTATAAGGAAAATGCAAGTTGTTGTTGTTGTTATGTGCCGTCGAGTCGCCTGCAACTCATAGTGACCCTATGTACAACAGCCCTAAACTCCGCTCTGTCCTGTGCCAATCGCACTGTCTCTGACACTCCCATCCCGATTATCCCAGTCACTGAATCAATCCACCTCATAGAGGGCCTTCCTCTCCTGCGCCATCCCTCCACCCTCCCAAGCATGATGTCCCTCTCTAAGGACCGGTCTCTCCTCACAACATGTCCAAAGTATGTTAGACAGAGCCTCAGAATCCTTGCCTCCAAGGAGCCACCCGGTTTAACCCTTTCCAGGACAAATCTGTTTGTTTTCCTAGCAGTCCATGGTATTCTCAGTACTCTTCTCCAGCACCACATCTCAAAGGCATCAGTTCTCCTTCTACCCTCTCTGGTCATTGTCCAACTCTCTGATGCATAACAAGTGATTGCGAAGACCATGGCCTGTATCAGACCCACCTTAGTCTCCAGAGAGACACCATTGCTCTTCAGTACTTTGGAGAGGTCCCTAACAGCAGACTTTCCCATGGCAATGCGCCTTTTAATTTCCTGGCTGCTGGTGCCAAGACTGTTGACTATGGAGCCAAGCAAACTAAAGCTGTGTACAATCTCAATCTCTTCACAATTATAGCTATTTTGTATCCTTAATAATCTAGAAAATAGAGTTAATGTGTAATATTATCAATGAATCTTCATTGACATCAAGTTGATACTGATAGCTGACCCTACAGCGAGTTTACAGAGGCTGTTACATGTGCAGGAGGAGAGTGTCCGTCATTCTCCTACAGAGAAGCCGGTAGATTCAAGCTCTTTGTCTTTGGGTTAGCAGTGTAACTCGCTACACACTGGGGCACCATATTTAGCATGACTATCAATGGATAAACATACACAAAACCCAACAACAACATAAAAACCCAAACCCCTTTCCCGGCAATGGTATGCTTAGTCATATGTAACTCATTGGGAGGAATTTTGCCCACAATTTTCCTAAGAAGGAAAACAATGGAATTGTGTAGATATTCCCAAAAAGGAAGACAGACTTTCTCTTTTGAAGTGAAATGTATAAGCTTTTGTGTTTCATATAGTAAAAATAAAATCTATTTTTGTCCATGGATGCTGAAATGATATGCTCTACATACTTTCCCCCCTCTATTTTGATGACTACTAAAGACTTATACTTAATTTATTTAACATTAAAAAACCAAATTTACTGCAATCAAGTTGTTTCATCGTGTTTACATATCTGAAGATCTCTGTGGGAAGAGTCTAGCCCTCATGCATCTAGTGGTAGATTCCAGCCACTGGAGATACGTGGCCATTACTTTAGACTTGTTGCTGTTTAGAATATATACATCTTCAAGTTGTACCAGTACATTTTCTTTGTGGTACAGTGAGGACAAAAAGAAAAAAAAAAGGAAGCTAGACATTCATTGGACAACAAACCTTAGTTTAAATCTTTTTTGCTTCAAAGTTCTATAAGACATTGAACAAATTGTTTAAATTATCTACCTTTAGTTGATCTAATAATAATAATAACAAAATAAATATATATATATATATAAATTCACAAGAATCTTTATATATACATTTATGACTGTACATTGTGATGGATGTTGATTGTGGATTCAAGTACTGACAACTTTAATCTTCTCTAAAGTCTTTCAATAACTGTACATATAACATCATTTCATATGAATAAGGAAAGGATTCAATTGGCCCTAGACAATGTGACTTGTAAATAAAATGAAAGTTCATTCATGAGTTTAGTGGTAAGGATCTGTACCACCAACCCAACAGCATGCAGTTCCAATCCACCAGATGGGTCTTGGGAGAAAGTTGGACAGTCTCCTCCCATGTGATTCACTGCATCTGAAAACCCACTGGAAGGTCAGCTATCTGTAGGTTTGATTCTGCAATATCTAATAACAACAGAATGTCATGGAGCTCTTACTGTTCCAAATGTGCAGACATTTATTTATGTAAAGTTTATTCCCTATTTACAGAGTCTTTGATTTTAAGCAATATTTGCTTTCAGCACAGATATATAGTTCTTGATCTTCAACCATAAGTGTTTCATATTGTCTTCACCTTCATCAAGCACGGTTATATCTTCTGAGTATTATAGGTTGTTATCATGTGTTCCTTCAATTCTGCTCTTATGTTCTTTTTCACATAGCCAAGTTTCTTGAGCTATTTGCTCAGCATAAATATTGAGTAACTATGGTAATACAATATACCTTGATGCACATATTTATTTCAAACTGTTCAGTGTACTCTTATTCTAATAATGGTTTCTTGGATGATGAACCATTTCATCATGAACACAATTATCATTTTGTCATATATTGTTATGATAGTCAATAAAACAGAGTCAATCAATACCATACTGGTATTTTCTGCTTTCAGACAAAAATCCATGTTGACTTCAGCAGTGTTGTATACCTCACTCTATGTCTTTTTCCAATCTGGCTGCAATTTCTAGTAGATGTAATAATGGTCAGAGAGTTACACCCTTTGACATCTTGTGTTCTTTACTATGACAATTTTATCACAATAATACAAAGTAATCTAAAATGTGTATTCTGAATAAATGAGATGTTGACTGTTTTGTTTTTAGGCATATAAGTGTGTATATTTGCTTTTATTTCTTTTCTTTCTGTGGTTTCTTTCCACAACACTTTAAAGCCATGTAGTTTGATTTTACCAGCTTATCTTCAGGAGAATGATGGGCAGTCTCCTTCTGTGGGATTTACTGCCTCTGAAAACCCACTGGAAGCTCAGCTAGAAGTCAGTTACAACTCAACAGCACACTCAAATACTTGCACATGAATTTCTTTTTCAATTTGTGTTATTCTTCATTGTTCTATATTTTCTTTCCTGTAAATCTAAATTATTATATTTGAAAGAAAGAAAAAGAACAAAAAACACTAATAATATTGTTACCTATCCAATTCTTCCAATATCATTAAAAGTGAATATTTAGAACAGACATTAAGATTAAAACTGTTTTCGGCGAGCTCTGGTGGCCTACTGGCAAGAAGCTGCACTACAACCCCTGAGATGTGAGGTTCGAATCCACCAGATGCTCTGCTGAAGAAGGAGGGACAATATCCTCCTGTATCAGTCAGATCTGATTTGACGGTACACACATTAAAAAAAAAAAGTAAAAAAAAAAGATTAAAACTGTTTTCATTAGAAACAAAAACAACAAACAAAATTGGAAGTATAGTCTCCTTGACTTCTGATAAATATAAATATAGGTTAACTAATACTATTAGACACCATTAAAATTTTTCTTATTTAGAAATTAGATTTAGCCAGTTGTGAGAAACCATTTAAGCTACAAATGTGAGTTTCTGTCTGTCTCTAACAAAGAAGAATGGGGGTGGAGAGTCAAAGGTCAGTAGAAACAATTAGTACAAAGGGCTAATGGACAATGTGAACCTCTACTTCCACGACCTTGAGATGAAAAGAATTAAATAATGCCTGATACCACAGCTGCTCATTCTTAAAAGGATTGTGGTACAAGGTAGAGTTATCCCTAGATAGAAAAAATGAAAGAAAAATGTAGAACACCACCAAAAATATATAAGTGGCCAGGTTTGCTCACCTGACTGATGGGCTGGGAGAACTCCTGAAACTATGGCTCTTATTCACCCTTGAAGCCTAGAACTAACCTTACCCCTATTGTCAGCTTTTATCCAAATAATACACACACAGGCTTCTAAGGTGAACAATACCTGGGAGGCACTCAACCCTAAAAATAATCAATAATCCAAGTTCAAAAGAGAATCACAGAGAGAAAGTAGAGAGAATACAGTTATAATGTAAAACAAAAACAAAATCAAGAACAAAAAAACAACCAACAAAAAACCAAACCCACAAACCCTTAAAAACCCATTGCTGCTGAGTCAAAACTGATGCATAGCTGGTTGCCTGTCTTTCTTCTGCAGAGCTGGTAAATTTGAGCCACCCAGTTCTGCGTGGGCAGCACAATCCCCTACCCATTAAGCACCTGAGTTACAATTAAACAAAATTTTCATGAATATTTTGATGGTGACCCAATTTCTTCTGTAAACTTTCACTCAAGTCACAATAAAAAAAAATCATTACACAAACAAAAAAACAATGAATAGATTAACTTTTACTATTAGATAAAGTAACAATAATAATATTTTATTTAAAAGTTCTCTAAAGGACAATTTATCATAATAATTTATGCCCCTTAGTGTCCTTTGGATACGTATATCACCTAAGTAAAGAAACGGGAGATTATCTGCAATATATTTTTATGTATATATGTGTTACTGATAATGTTTATTTGTTTATAATATGAAATATGCTAAAATTTTGAAAAAAGGACTCCTTAAACATGGAAGAAATTAATAAATTCCAGTCAAGAGAAGAAAAGCATCTGCAGATATAGTAGAGAAAGGAACGAGCTTAATATACAGAGAGACAATTCTGCTGGATATGCACACTTTTTAATTGAATTTTATTTATAATTGTAAAGAAATGAAACAAACCAAGTATCAATGCATAGATGAATAGTTGAATAAATTAAGCTACAGTTCCTCAGTGAAGTTATGCAGCACAAAAGAAGAATAAAGAATTCTCAAAGCATTGTATTACATGGATGAATCTAGATGACAATATGCTGAGTGAAACGAGTCAGTCATGGGCAAATAGTGTACCAGACCACTACTAAAAAGCTAAAGGGAATTTTTTTACAGGGGAAAAAAGAATTTTTGGAAGATTAAGAGGATTTCGAAAGGAAAAATAAGAGAAGGGAGTAAATACTAATAAATAGATAACAGACATGTAACAAGATGAATGAATGCAAAAGCAAGATATGATAAAGGGATAATCATAATACCCTACTCCAGTTGGTCAGGGGAAATTCAGGTGAAGGAACTGAAGAACAAATTCAAACTTTGAGTTGCAATATTTCAGGATACTATGGTTAGAATTTTGAATGACCCAGGAAACATCAAAAAAAGATGAAAGGAGTAGACAAAGTTACCGTCCCAGAAATAATTGACTGACAGAATTTCATGAAACAGCATGATCAAGAGGCAATGGTAATGAATGAGGAGGTTCAAGCTGCTCTGAAGGAACTGGCAGAAATGAAGCCCCAGGATGGATGGAATACCAACTGATATATTTCAGCAAATGAATGCCTCCCTGAATGTGCTCACCAGGCGGTGGCAAGAAATCTGGAGGACAACTACCTGGCCAACCAACTGGAAGATATCCATTTTTATTCCTATTTCCAAAACAGGTGATCCAACAGAAAGCAGAAATTATCGAACAATATGACCACTATCACATTCAAGCGAAATCCTTCTGAAGATTATAAAAAAATAAATGAAACTACCAGAAATACAAGCTGGGTTTAGATGAGGTCATGGCACAAAGGACATCATAGTCAATGCCAGATATATTTTGGCTGAAAGTAGAGCATATCAGAGGAATGCTTATCTGTGTTTTATTAATTATACAAAAACATTCTAATGTATGGATCACAATAAATTGTGGCTAAAATTGAGAAAAATGGGAATTCCAGAACACCTGACTGTGTCCATGAATAACTTGGACCTGGACTGAGAAGCACTTGTCAGAGCAAGAAAACACAGTATGGTTCAAAATCAGGAAAGGAGTTTATCAGCGTTGTGTCCCATCTCCATACCTTTTCAACCTCTATATGCTGAACAGATCAATCAAGAGGTTGGATTTTATGAGGAGAAATGTGGCATTAAGATTGGCAGACTACTCACCAACAATCTGTGTTATGCAGATAGCACAACCTTGCTGGCTGAAAATGAGGAGGACTTAAAATATTTGCTGCAGAAGATCAAGGACTACAGTCTTCAATATGGATTGAAAATCAATATAAAGAAGACAAAGATTTTTACCACTAGACCAATTGGCAGCACCATGATATATGGAGAAGAGATTGAGATTGTCAACAATTTCAACTTGCTCAGCACCAACATTCAGGAAAGTAAAAGACTAATTGTATTAGGAAAATCTGCTGTCAGAGACCTCTCCAGAATGCTAAAGAGAAACAATGTCATTCTAGAGACTAAGGTACATCTGATCCAAGCCATTTTAGAATACAGCTGTGGTGGCCTAGCGATAAGACTATGCTGCAATCCTGAAGGCACGTGGTTAAAGGCCACCAGTTGCTGTGTGGTAGAATGGGCAATCTCCTCCAGTATGATTAACTGCCTCTGAAAACCCACTGGTGGGTCAGCTTTGGGTCAGCTCCAACTCAACGATATACCACCACAACAACAAATATTAAATGTGGGCAGAGTGAAGTTGGGCGGACATAGAATGAAGATCTAGGGAGATTGTACCTGAGACTGTTGCTGTAATTCAAATGCAAGGCAATCAAGGCCCAGAGTTGGAAGATAGAAATATTAATGATAGAAAATAAGAAAAGATCAGTAAGACAGGGAAACAAATCGTCAGGGTTTGCTTCCTAGTTTAGAAGAAAAGTGATTATGTAAGAAAGAAAAGAGAAGAAAATAAAAAAGACAGACAAATATAGATATTAGAGAGAGAAAAGGCTTTGAGTGAAAAATGAGGTAGTTATAAGCACATGGCGTTGAAGGCAATCATTGGACATTCAGTAGAAATGTCTATCATTAAATTTAAAGCATTGGCTGGAACCCAAAAAGTTGATAATACTTTAGACTTTTTTTGAGGAAAAAAACATGATGAAAACATTTCCATGTGAAGTAAAATGTGAAGAATAAAGAATAAACAAAGTGCATGGCAGTAAGAGACTCATTTACCTGTATATGTATCCAAGTCTTTCCTTAAAGCAGATCTCCCAACAGGATAAAAGGTCCTAATAGTATTTACTTGGGAAGAAACTAACTCTTGATTGGAGGGTCCTGAGAATGAACAGATGTTTCAGGACCTCTGATAAAATGGGGCAGGGAGAAATGTTTGTTCTCTTTGGATTTTTCCAATAAGATATTATATGTTATCTAGACAGTATATTGATTAGAATAAGTTTTCAGAATCAACTATTTACAAAGCCAGTTTCACATTCAATCATCAATATATTTTAGTTTTCTGGTAAGAGGGTAAAAGCAGAAACGTAAGAAATTGTTCCCTGTCAACTGTTTGTGAGCTTCAAAATCTGGAATACATTCTATTTCTTTAGAGATTTTGGTAACTCTGGAGTCTTTTAGATTATATGTATCTAACTCATTTAAACATTTAACGAATGGTAACCCTTCTTTTTTTTTTCTTTATACATTATTCTATTTCCGTTGCAAATATACTTTGTGAAATCTCAGGTGATTTTAAATTCCACAATCCAAGCCACTGAAACGAGACCAAATTAGCATAGAAAAAAAAAAGACTTCTAAATAATTACAGTGCTTATCAAAATGTAAACTTAAAAATGAGTACATAGCTGTTGAATTAATGTATTCATTATAATCTGTGACAATATTGAAATGCATAACTGCAATAATCAAGTTTTCTCTAGGGGAAAGGTCTGTAAGGAGGAAAGAAAGTACTTGTTTACTCTCAAAATTGTTAATACACTTATCATAAATCTAAATGCCTCTGACGTGTAAATAATTACATAGTAGAGGAGAGACAGTTGTATAAAAGCCTAGATAATATCTACTAATATCTTCTTATCTTGGCAGGAAACATAATTTCAATAAATGACTAGTATACGTTTTCTAAAAGGCTTGCTATCTTGAAGAATGGCTCTGATTAATTTATAGTAATAACTTATATGGATTTTTAAAAAATGTGCTTTCTAGGTCTCTCCAAGTTAGTAACTTCAAGGAGAAATAAAGAGAAACATTATAAATACATTTTTTAAACCTGAACATTTTTCCATTATTTTATATATTTGGTTTTTAAAAGAGGTTATACAATGTGTGTGCTGTATTAAAAAAGAAACATTCAAAATCAGAAATTGATGACGCCAGTAAATTCAAGTGTGGCTCACTCTTAAAAAGAAAAAAAAAAGAAACATTCATTATCAAAGAGAGAAACATGTCTTATCAAATGCATAAAAAAATCTTTATAATGATATTAATACCAAAGTAAAATGATTATTTTATTAATACTAGATTAATATCATCTATGTCCAAGTATAAATGTATTTTATGCAAAAGTAATATAAAATTTTGACTTTTATACTTGAGTAGGTGCAATATATGTTAATGAGTGGATTCATGCCTAGAGTTAATTTCTTTTGAACTACAAAAGAGATTAAAGCAAGCAAATTGGCAAGCAGAGATGGGGAAAGTGAGATGCCAAGCAATATAAAAATCACCTAGGAACAAGGAAAAGACACAAGAAGTTTCCTTCAGGCACAGAGAGAAGAAGCCTTCCTGCAGAGCTAGCAACATGAATTTAGATATCTAATCTCTTCAACTGTGAATGAATAAATTACCATTCATAAAACAAAACCCAAAAGACGTATAGCCATCAGGTGGTACTAACTCATAGTTGACCCACCAGTGGATTTTCAGAGGCTTTAAATTGCAAAAGAGACTGCTAATTTTTTCTCACAGAGCCAGTGGCAAATTTGAACCAGGTAATTCCCAATCCATGAGGCTACCAGAGCTTCCTTTATGATATTTATTTAAAAGCCAACATGAGACTTTCAAAGAATGAGGTTCCTCTGAAAGGCATCTAAAATGTCAGAGTGCTTTTAAGTTGAGCCATGAGTAGAGGCTGAAAGAGTGTCAAAGTATGTGATACATGTTATACTGTTAGCCTAAAGGTCAAACCACCAGCTGCTCTGTGGAAAGAAACATGGCAGTTCTGACAATTAGGATTTACAGCCTTAGAAACTTGAGAGGAGGTTACTATGAGTTGGAACCACCTTGACAGCAGTGAATTTGAGTTTTTGAGTAAATAATAAAATCTGAGCCTGCCTTGAAGAGATGTTAGTAGACCTAGGTAAGTAAAGCAAGATAATCTGGTGAGTACCTAAAAGGAGATTAGAGAGCTCTCTGTTTTAGAAAATACATATGGGATCAGTAAACAATATTGTTATTGTTGTATATTACAGGATAATTACTGACCCTCCAGCAGGTTTTCAGAGGCAGTAAATCACATGGGAGATGACTGCCCATCTTTCCCTCATGGAATAGTTGGTAGATTTGAACCATGTGCCTTTGGGGTTGCAGCACAGCTACTTACCACTAGGCCACCAAAATTCCCTAAAATGTTGTTAAGGATGTGGCTATTAAATATGCAGCTGGTATAGATTTAAAATGAATAAGATATTAGAGAATAGAATAGAATAAGTCTTTTATGCCATGAAAAAGAACCTGTGTGATTATTATGTATATTATGTATATTATGGAAAGTAGGACTCGTCAATCATGAACTTGAACTTGATATTTTTAAGCATGTTACTATGTTACACATAGTAAAATGCAGGAAGATACAGGAAATAAAGGGAACTATGCAAAATAAAAAGAGAAAGATTTGGAAAATTCTCTTGTAGAAACTAAAGACAAGTTGCCTAGAATGTTCAGCACACATGTCTGTACAATCTTTTGTAGAGAGTCTATGATAAGACTGATAAATTTAACCAACTATGCAAGCAGAAAACTTATTTGCTTAGACTGAAAGACATGGGAAACAAACAAAGAGAAAGAAAGCAGTATATCTCTTTAAATTCTACAGGCAAGGAACAAGCTCAAAGATCTATACTGTCCTTTAAAGAAAAGAAAAAGACTGTTCCTGGGCCAGCTGAGAGATCAGGAAACTTGTTGAAAGAAGCATAAAAAGTAGTAGGGTTACAGCCTCCCAGATCTCAAGGCTGGCAACAGCTTCCAAAGACTCAAAGAGTCAGATCTTAACCAATTTTGTTCAAACATGGAGTTACCATCAAAGAATTCCAGAATGAGAGGCACCCAAACTTGATAGTGTAGGAATGAAGGCCTGTTGGGGCTTTGAGTGAAGTGTCAAGACTACAAAAAGACCAGAATAAAGACACCTAAATACAAATATTTCAATTGCTTCATATATATCTGAAAGTTAAACAATTAATGAGGATAAAAGAAGAATCGATGGCCTTTATTTGTGGTGCTGACAGAATTGAAAGTATATCTCATGGACTGTCCAAAAAACAAATCTGTCTTGGAGGAGTATCATGAGGATGTGTGCACCTAATGCATGTCTTTGTACTGAAAGTACAGTTTCTTACTCACTATTCCACCAGAGTTTCTAAGCCAGTATCTAATTGAATAAAAACTAAATTATTTACTTTTGAAAAGTATAAGTTTTAAAGTGAAATAGTACAGTTAACCCACTGTGAGTGAATTTGGATATGCATGTGCACTATTAGCCTCAAGTTGGCAGTTTTGGTGGGGTTTGTTTGGTTGTTTTGTTTTTTTTTTAAAATTATCCTAGCACCCTATGGTCTCCAGCTACCTTAACTGCAAACAGATGGTCTTGCAAATCAACAACGGCGGGACTAAGATAAGAGAGAATGTTTCTCACACAGCAAAACTTGAGGGAAACTGGAACAAAACTCTGGTAAGAGTGAGACCCTGGTATTGAGACCTGGTGATGGTGGTAGAAATACCGTGACATTGTGGAGAAACTGTGGTAAGGCAAAACTAGAGGAGCCCTGAGATAAAGGCCACAGTTAAAGATTTTTCTGTTCTTGAGAGATAATTGAGAAGCTGACTTATAACTGCTGTGAGGCAAACCTTCCTGGATGATTAAGGAAACCAAAGTCTTCTTGAATTTGTGTTGCAGAACTGAAACTAGAGCTTTGACTAATTGAAGAATTATGCCTTGAGACTACTGGGCTAAAGCCTGGATTTTCATTGGGAGATATTCTTTACCTCCTCTACTTTCCATCTTATTTCCCTGATAAAACCCATTCTCAGTACCCTAACTGTGTATAAAGTCTGTGCACCAGACCCAGGTCATACCACGGAGTGCCAAGAGAACAAACAAGTCTTCCTGGAGAAGGTAAAATCAAGCCTCTAGAGGCAAGGATTTTGAGGCTCCATCTCTCATACATTTGGCATGTTACCAGGAGGACCCAGTTTTGGGAAAGATGTCATGCTTGGAATGCTGTTGATTCAGCATAGCAGAGGAAGACACTAGATGAGATGGATTGACACAATGATTGTGGTAATAGGGACAGATGTGTAGGAGATTGAGACTGTGAGATTGTCTCAGGATTGGGTAGGGTTCATAGCTATTGTTCAATAGTGTCCTTATGAATCATGGATGACTCCACAGCATATACCAACAACAACATACATTCAAAGTTTTATTGCTCTTCAGAATCTCTAGAGGCTACGAAACATGAAATTTTCAAAAGAAGTTTAGAACTACATCCTTTGGGGGAGGGGAATCACAATTGTTGGAGTATTATTTTATATTATAATCCTTACATTTATTATATGTATATATGTGTACATCTGTATATGTGTATACCTACATATCATCTATCTATCTATCTATCATCTATATATCTATATATATCTAATCTGATCTAATCTATATCTATGTCTATATCATCTCTATATAATCTATATCTATCTATATCTATATGATATCTCTCTCTTAAATAGATAAGAGAGTGGTAGCCTAGTGGTAAAGAGCTGCACTGTCAACACAAAGGCACAGTTTGGTTCCACCAGTTGCTCCATGGGATAAAGGTAGAAAATTAATTTTAATTTCATACTGGTTTATTTACAAAGCTCGTTTACTTTGTTTTTCAATCTGGATCTTTCCCATTTCCTTTACCTCCCCCTTCCCTCCACCTCAAACTGTGTGACCCTATGATGATCACCTGCCCCCATGCCTATCCTCAGCCCTGTACTTTCGCCCTTCTCCCCTTGGATCCTCATACTCGTTCTACAATAATGGTCTTATACAATATTCGTCCATATGGGACTGAGTTAGTTCACTTAGCATAATGCTCCCACATAGGTAGTTAAAAAAAAAGTTTAAAAAGAAAAATAATATAAAATACATTTTCTTTCTTTTCTTTTTTTTACTACCTTTTTAGGGAGGGACTAGAGAGCATTATGCTAATTTGATGGGTGGAAGGAGATGTGGGTAAAGGAAAGGGGAAAGATCTAGTGTATGAAAAACAATGTATATGAACTTTTTGAACTTTGTAAGTAAACTAGTATAAGTATTTTTTTAAAAAAACTTTTAAAAAGAATGCATATGAATGACTGTATGAAACGTAATCTATATGAAAGATTGTATAGAACACAATGTATATGAATGGAATATAATGTGAAGGAATTATTATATGAAAACCAGTGACAAATATTTTTAAAATGTAAAAAAAACAACAATTAACTCCTATGCTATTTACTGTCTCTGAAAATCTGCTGGAAGTTCAGCTATGAGTCGTTCATGACTCCATGGCACACAACAACAACAACAGTATATTGTTATGTAATCATTATTTTTTTTATTAATTTAGTTTGTTTATTTTTCATTTCAATGAACATCTACAGAGATTTTGGAATTCCATTCATTCATTGTTGCACCCTTCTCCCCGCACAAACTCCTCCCCCCCCACCCCGTTTGCTCCTCTCCTTGAAAAGCAAAAGAAAAACTCCCTCATTGGTACACTCACAATCTCTCATGGCCAAATGGGTAAGGAGTTGCCAAATTAAAGACTAGTAGTTTGGACCCCAGTGGGAGAAAGATGAAGAATCTCGTTTTTTGTAATTAGAGTCTTTGCAAACCTGCTGGAGGGTCAGATATAAGCTGACTTTTCCCAAATACACATAACAACAATGACACCATATTTCCATTATAAAAACAATAATATGCAATCAACTTTTGTTATAATTCTATGATATATTGAGATGGTTGAAAATATTTGTATATCTCATTCATTAAATGTCAGCTAACTGAAATGTGTTCCTTTTATTAAATTTTTTGTTACTGTTTTGAGAATAATATTTTTTTTCAAAAAATATGACACTAATAAAAAGGGACATTACCTGATTTCCTCCCATACCATGACAGTTGAATATACCCACTTTTTCATTTTCTTTGCGGCCCATGTTGTCTAAACATTGATTTGTTTCAACATTTCTTATCTAAAGAAAATAAACACAAAAAAGTCACATAAGACATGAAATTATTTAATCCACAAATGTTTCTGATAGCATTAAACTGCATAAATTGCTCACCACATGATACACTTGAAAAGAAATGTATCCAAAATGAATACTTTGCTTTAAATTTCTTTTTTTCTTCTGGATCACTCACTCTCAGCCCTAGGAAAGTTATAGAACTCCAACTAAGGTAAACGTGAACAGCACTGCATTATTGTCATAGACTCAAGATGCACTCGTTGTTCATAGCACAGTGTCAAAAAAGATTATATATATATATAAAATGAACTAAGGATTCTTCCTAAAAGCCCTTTAAAATTGGAATATTGTCCAAATTTTATTGAAAAAAAAAACACCCATGATCTAGTCTTGATGAGATTACACATCTGTCTCCCATAGAGGAGCTGGTGGATTTGAACTGTTTGCTATCTGGATTGTAGCTTCGTACCTCTAGGCCACCAGAGCTTCTGTTACAAGGGAACAGAAATTAAATGCTTACATTTTCAAATTTGCGACTTCTAACTGCTTTATTACTTGACACTACAGTCTATGCTTTAATAAAGATTAATCACACTGATGACTTTTTGACTAAAACATAGTCATTATCTTTTATTTCATCACTAAAGCCAAACTTAATGGAAAGTACTTGACTCCAAGGTAAAGCTATTACAAGAATAAGTGGGGATTTCATATTACAGATTCTTTAAAACCAAGATAAACTGTTAACTCAGAACTTAAGGTTCTTGGTTTGTACTCAAACATTGCATTAGTTTTACAATTAACATAAAGTTAGTATACATCTGAGCCAAATTTAAAATAAGAATGCTGAAATATTGGGGGGAAACAAAATTAATTGCCATTAAATAATTTGTGTAACAATATCAACTGGTAATCTAATTTGCTGTGTGAATTCCCACTAAAAATACAACAAAATATTACTTTTAAATGTAAAAAAATCATTGAGTTTAAAGATGCTAAAATGATTAAATCAAGCAAAAACTTTTGCACTCCCCCTTAAAAAAGGGAAATATTTTTCTAATAAAATGTTACCTATTTTTACCTTGGTCTTAAACTCAAATATGTATGTGTTTATAATTTTTTAATCTGCTTCTTTAAATGTCTGTTTACTTCTGAATCATCATGGAATATGCACACATTATTTTTCACTCATTGTTTGGCTACATAGTTTGCCCTTTGTACCCACAGGTTCTATAGCCGTTAACTCAATTAACTACATATTTAAAAGTAAAATTCCAAAAAGTTCCAAAAAGCAAAATTCCAATTTGCCATGTCTGAGCACTACCATAAATCTACATGAATGTTGCATGAATAGGCATAACCTGCCACTGCAGCTTCTTCACATTTCACAGATCAGACTCTCCAGTACGTGTTTGTCTCTTACTAATAATTAAGTGGCCAAACCAATCCATAATGACTCTGATGGATTAGAAGTGCTATTTACATTGCATAATGTTTTATAAGAATTCTAGAAATGATTGATGATCTATAGGAGTATGTCTAAAAGCTCTTCTGCAGTTAATATATATTTTTTAGTATTTTAATTATTAGCTTTTCATACACTAGTCCATAGATATTTTTATAACATTAATTACAATCAGCTCATGTAATTGACCATTTTGTGTGAGGAACTTGAACATCCACACATCATAGTTTCTAAAGGAGTTGCTGCAAACTATTCCCCGTGGATACCACAGGAGTATCTATTTAAGTATCTATGCTTTGGTTTGTGTTTTCACACCTTAGAAAATTACTAATATTAGAAGTTTTCTGAATGAGATGCATTGCTGTCAGGTGCCATCAAATCAGTTCTGACTCAGAGACCTAAGCAAAACAGAATAAGTCATTGTTCAGTCCTGTGCTAGTCTCCTAAGTACTGTCAAGCTTGACTCCATTTTTGCAGCCAATGTGTAACATGGATCCCATGGTCAAGTAGTAATTGTTTACAATGGAAAACAAAAATAGTGTGATTTGTAAAGGAAAAACTAGTCATTGAGAACATGGAGGATCAAAATTAGTTCTTGGTAAGAACGAGTTGGACAGGATTGGGCAGGGTAGTCAAACTCTACTCCAACAATTGTGATTTCGAATGTAATATAGAGGAGGAGAAAGAGGACAATATTGTAAAATTTCCTTTGTTAAATGATATTTCTTTTTCTCATTTTTAAATATTTATTGCTTAAATGTCTATGTCTGACCCTCCACTCTATTTCTGCATTGGTTATTAAATATCTCATAACTGTAGTCATGTTGTATATAGATTTTTTATCAAAAACATCCTCCACAGATATGTTTTTAGGCCAGATGAGTTTTATTTTTCCCTAAAAATAAGTAAATAAGCACAGAAATCAGCTTAGGTTGCTTGTACCTTTCCTGCAGTGAAAAAAATCAATGACTGTTATTAGTACAACAGTAGATAATAGATGCATAAAAAATATAAAATGACCAACAAAACACCCCATAACCCAGAAAATTGAAGAATACTTCATGGATGAAACATAAAAAGCTATTTTGACCAGGATTGCTTTTCTTTCCTTTTTTTTCCCTTTGTAAGTAAACCAATACAAAATAAAAAATTTAAAAAATCAGCTACTAAACCAAAAGGTTAAGTGTTTGAACCCATTAACTGTCCCAAAGGAAAAAAGATGTGGGAGTATAGTTTGGTAAAGATTTACAGGCTCAGAAAACCCCACTGGGAAGTTCAGCTCTGTCCTACAGGGTCACATATATAAAGCGCTAAAGAGCAATGATGGTAGCCTAAAGACTAAGGTGTGCCTGATCAAGACCATGATCTTCTCATTGCTTGCTATGCACCCGAGAGCTGGACAATAATTGAGGAAGACAGAAGAATCAATGCCTTTAAACTGTGGTGCTGGGCAAGAGTATTGAACGTATCATGGACTAACAAGAGAACAAACAAGTCTGTCCTGGAGACGGTGAAACCAGGTACTCCTTGAAGGCAAGCATTTTTAAATTCTGTCTCACAAACTTTTGGCATGCTGCCAGAAGAGGCCAGTCCATGGAGAAGGGCATCATTCTTGGAAGGGTGGAGGGACAATGCAGGAAAGGAAAACCTCAGATAAAGATGATTGGCACAGTGATTGTGGGAATGAGGTCAAGTGTGTCAGAGAGATGGTGGGACTGACTCAGGATAGGGAGAGTTTAGATCTATTGTCCAAGGAGCCACTCTGAGTCATCCTGATGGCACACAACACGCGATGACAAAAAAGCCATGGTCTGGGTCTGGTGTACTTTGGTTGAGCTAAATAATACCCCATGTCATTACATCAGTTATGGCCCAAAGTGACCCTTGTAGGACAGGATTGTTTTTCTTGAAGAATGGTTTATTTATAAAGGAAAAAGTAATCTCTTTATTTTACTCTAGGTTGTATAATGATTATAAAGCATTTCTTTCAAGCGATTGCATAGTTCTGTTTTGCTGGGACATTTGTTTCTGTTGTTAGTTGCTGTGAAGTCTGCACAAAACCACTGAACAAAGTACTGCTTGCCCAAGCATATCCTTATACCACATCATCCCTGTGCCATCTCTTGTGTACCATCCCCATGATAGGTTGTGAATTAGATCATTTGGATTCATAAAGCCTTTATTAGCTAACTTTTCTAAGGTAAATAATAAAATCTTACTCGTCCTTCTTAGTGAAGAAGCCTTGGAGGCACAGTGTGTAACATATTACATTGATAAAGGAAAGTTTGGCAGTTTGAATGCACAAGCTGATCTTCAGTCTGGGCCAGTAAAGATTTACAGCCTTAGAAATTCAGTGGTGGATGCCCATGAATTAGCATAACTTGGCAGCAATGGGTTTTGGTTTTTTGGTCTTCATCTGGAATCTTTGGCCTTTTCTGATTTCTACAGAAATTTGTCCAACATCACAGAAGCCCCCATTGATGGAAAAGTGGTGGTGGTTGCACGTGAGAAGCATTTGCTGAGCACCAAGCCATGTGGAAAGTGAGAATTCTATATTGTATCACCAATGCCCTCATGCAAAGCTTCCTAGAAGCTCTCCTTTCAGTTTCAACACTTCTCGCAAGGTGTCCAGATGGGTCTGGTCCACACCACTGAGAACAGATTTTTTTCCCCACCCAATGAGTGGGGGACATTGTGATGATTTTTATTTTTTTTTCCTTATCTTATCGAAATCCTTGGTCACAGTATGGATTTTTCTAATTGCCTCCCACTGGACCTCATGCTGCTATTTAACCTCATCCTCTGTCCTCTGTATTTGCCATAGACTGGTGGTTACACCTAGAGGTTTCATCAGAGAAAAAAAAAAATCCATTTTTCCGCTAAGATTAGCCAAAAGTAACGATGCATTATTCATCAGGAGTATATAATAGCTAATTTTTAACATTAGCTATAGTTGACCATTGTTATCAAGACATTGATTCATTATGATGATCAAAATAGTGATACTCCAACTCTTTTATTCTCCTTTAATTTATCCCTGGAATGTGCCAATAAAGAGAAGCTTCCCTCCTCTACAGGTTGGGCTATCAGAGATAGAGTTGACATAGAGAAGATGGAATAAATGATTGATAATTTGTCTGTCTTGACCAGTTTCCAAACTGAAGAATTATTTACTAGAGTCTTTCACAAATGAAAAATTAAATTTATGAGTCTTTATCAAATCATGGATGTAAACACATTCTATGAGTTTTCTCAACTGAAATAATTAAATATTGTGATAATCAAATAATGCAGATTTGGGGCTGTAAAAAATCCATTAAGTTTCTGATCTTTTGGACAAGATCTTTGTGTCTTTCAGTTTCTTGCTTTGTTTTATAATACCGTATTCCAGGCTCAGTTTTTATAAGACCTGGCCTCTCACCTGGAACCAGTTATTTTCTAAGATAGCATCAATTTATTTTCCTTGAAAATGGTATTTTAAGGCTGTAATCTGTTCATAAATATCATCTTTTGTTACAAAGTGGTTGTTACTTCTAGGCCTTTTCAGTGGACAAAATAGAAGCCCTTTATTTTAATGACAATATATTATGAATTCATACTTATAATTCAATTCAGGATTATAAAATTTTTATTCATTCTTTCTTTTTTATACTTATACCTCCTTTATTTTAACTTGAAACCCAGCTCTTAGTGATATCAGGATTTATTCTATTTTATCCTATCTGTTGCATCCTATATTTAAACCAACAAATAACAGTCTTAGGAAAGTATGATCAGCACAATACAATCACTGAAAGTGATAAACAACTGTTTTAAACATTTCAAAATTATTTGTGCTTTAAAGTCATTTTGAAAGTCACTCAGAAAGTCACATTTCTGAGTAGATATGCCATTTATTGGACTAAATTTTAGATAATTTTCTAAACAACAATAAAAATAATAGACAATTTGGTTTTTTACTTTCTAAATAACTTAAGTCCTTTTCTCTTGGAATCATTTCCTCTTAACATTATTTCAAACCAGACTGACATTTCTAAAATGCTTTATTCTCTACCTTTTCTTTCCTGAATTCTAGTTATCATTTGATATTTTCTAAATTCATGGAGTTTCCTTCTAAATTTTATAACTTTAAAAATTCTTAAAAATTATTTTGGGATGCTATAGAGTTTGTTTCTCCATAAGGCTTTTTAAGTGTAGATGACTGACTATGTGGAGAGATAGGGCTGTTTGAGTGAGGTGTGTTGGCTTATCCACCATTTCACAAGGGGATTGGCTAGTCTCAGCAATCTACAAGAGAATTGGCTACTTTTGCCAACAACTTGAACAGCTCCAGCTGCAGAGATGAGAAATTCTTTGTACTAGAAGATATACCTCACCTAGACAGAGAAGAGAGACATCCCCCAACTCAATAGACATGTTAGCAACAGTCATGCTTGAATATAAGATAGGACTTTGGGGTCAGGAAAACCAACATTGGCAAGACAGAATTGTGTTGGACAATTGAGGGGGAAGCCAATATTGGCAGGACTGAGACATTTGTTGGACAATTAGAGCCAAGGCTTGAGGCTGAGATGCCCGAATGCACATTTTGGGAGTTGTCTTAACTGTGTTTTGTTTTGTTTTTAATCTGAATTAAAATCTTTTATCTCCATCAATATGGACCTGTGTGGTTTGTGAGTTATTGCATCAGATTTTAGATCCAGTTAAGCAATAAGATTGGGTTTGAGATGAACATAAAGAGTCTTGGTAGTGTGGCGGACATGTCTAACCTCATGGGAATTGATTTTGTGTTACAGATGTTGAGTATAGTGTCTCAATATGAAGTTAGTAAAGGTCAGATATGGTGTTATCCACATGGCCTTTGTTCATTTTATAACTGTTTTTGAACCATTGGGCAACATTTTAATTGTCTTATGTGTGTAAAGTTCTAGTATATTTGCTACTATACAGGTATCAATGCATTCCTATTCTCTTTATTCTTACAAAATTCATTCTTTCCTATTCTTTAGCTTTTGTTTACTCCTTTGTATAGAGTTAACTTCCTGATCTCTTATGATGGAAAATGTGGTTAGGAGACCATCTTTAACTTCACAGGTCTAGATCTCCCATTTCTATTTTCTTGAACTATTGTGAAAATAAATTTCTTTTCTGAGAGATCTCCAGAATTTGTTAACATTTAAAAATTTTTATTGACAAATTTTTTTAACCCCTATTGCCTCAATTTTAATTTGATTCCAAAAGTTCCTCCGTGCAAGAGCTCCACATCATGGTATATTCCAAGAATTTGTGGGTTCTGAAATATTCAAAGGGTATAGAGGGATTTGCATTTCTGATCCAAAAGTAATGCCTCTTTGGCAGTACAAATTCACAAGCTATTCTGGGGGAAAAACATGAGTAAACTCCCACAGCCTCTCAAAATCCCACAGGAAAGTCACCTATGGATTGCTTCTGACTCAGCAGTAATGAGTTTGAATTTTTTAGAATGCTCAGATCCTTGTTTTTTCCTTTTTGTTGTTGCTGTTGTGTGTCATAAATTGGAAGTGGCCCATAACTGACTATGTAGCAGGTTTTCGGAGGCAGTAACTGCACAGGAGAAGGTTGTTCATCCTTCTCCTGCTGAGGTAGACTCAAACATGTACCTTCCAGAATGCAGCACAGAGTATTACCACTAGGCCACCAGGGCTCCCTCAAATTTTTATATCTTACCCAGTGTTTACAAGTTCAGTCTGAGAAAACTTAGAAACAAAAGAAAAATTCAATCAGCTATGAATTTGACTGAATTTAAACCAAAAACAATAGTAAAACTATTTCTATTTAAGCTACAATTACTATATAGATTGGTCTTAAAAAGTTTTCAAGTGTTTCTTTTGGTAATTTGAAGGTTATACTAGTTTCAGTTCTATTGAATATTCCACTGATAGTCTTTGTTTTGTTTGTTCTTTGGGGAGATTTTAGTATGATATGGATCACAAAATTGTCAGTGTACATTTTGGAATTAGTGAGGATACTTTGCTGCTGCGTGTTGTTCATCATTTTGGATTTTGCTCTGCTTATTGTACTTCTGTTCTCCTGAGGGAGGTTTCAAGAGATTAAAAAAGTATTAGGCTACTGCAGCCAGTCATTTCCCAGAATTCCAGAACAGATTATTCTGTCAGGAAAAGAAATCTACCTTCTTGTTCACATGTCCTAGCTTTTCCACATTGGATGAGGTTTAGTAAATTCTGGACATGTAGTATTACTTGTCTTTTATAATGTTAATGTGCTAAGAGGATACTCCATAAGAATTCAGATCAAGTCTAGTAAGGTCGATTGTGGAATTTGGGAGCATTGTGGACAGGAATCACTGGTTTAGGGATTCTATCAATATGACAGAGAAGAAAATAGAACAAAATTTAGCAAATATAAGTGAGGTTCCAAGTTCTATCACATGTTATTTAATGATTTTTACAACCATTCCAAAGAAGGGTGACCCAACAGAGTGTGGAAACTATAGAACAATATCATTGATTTCACACGCAAGCAAGATTCTACTAAGATTATCCAAAAACGACTGGAACAGCACATCAGCAGACAACTGCCAAAAGTCCAGGCTGGGTTTAGAAGGGGTCGTGGTACTAGGGATATTGTAGCTGATGTTAGATGGATCTTAGCTGAAAGCAGGGAATACCAAAAGAATGTCTATCTGTGTTTCATTGATTATGCAAAGGCGTTTGATTGTGTGGATCATAACAAATTGTGGCTGACTCTGAGAAGAATGGGAATCCCAGAACACGTGATCGTTCTAATGCAAAACCTATACTTGGACCAAGAGGCAGTAGTCAGAACAGAGCAGGGCAACACTGCATGGTTCAAAATTGGGAAGGGTGTACACCAGGGATGTGTCCTATTTCCATACCTTTTCAACCTGTATGCAGAACAGATTATCCGGGAGGCTGGGATCTATGAGGAGAAGTGTGGTGTCAGGATTGGTGGAAGATCTATCAACAATCTGCATTATGCAGATGACACAACCCTGCTTGCAGAAAGTGAGGAGGATCTGAAATGCTTGCTGCAGAGGGTCAAGGACTGCAGCCTTCAGTATGGATTGAAGCTCAATGTTAAGAAAACAAAGATTCTCACCACTGGACCAATTGGCAGCATCATGATGGATAGTGAAGAGATTGAGATTGTTAACAACTTTAGTCTGCTTGGCTCCACAGTCAACACTCTTGGCACCCGCAGCCAGGAAATAAAAAAAATGTATTGCGAATGGAGAGTCTGCTGTTAGGGACCTCTCCAGGGTACTGAAGAGCAATAGTGTCACTCTGGAGACTAAGGTTCATCTGATATAAACTATGGTCTTTGCAATCATTTGTTATGCATCAGAGTTGGACAATGGCTAGGAGGATAGAAGGGGAAATGATGCCTTTGAGCTGTGGTGCTGGAGAAGAGTACTGAATATACCCTGGAGAGCCAAGAAAACAAACAGATTCATCCTGGAGAGGGTTAGACCAGGCTGCTCCTTGGAGGCAAGGATTCTGAGGCTTCGTCTGACATACTTTGGATATGTTGTAAGGAGGTAGAGGTCCTTGAAGAGGGACATTATGCTTAGTAGGGTGGCGGGACAGCGCAGAAGTTGAAAACCCTGTGTGAGTTGGATTGATTCAGTGACTGGGGTAATCGGGATGGGTGTGTCAGAGACAGTGCGATTGGCACAGGATAGAGCAGGGTTGTTGTACATAGGGTCGCTATGAGTCGCAAGTGACTCGACGGCACATAACAACAACAACAACCCTAATTTTACAAAAGAAGGCATCAAGATACAAGAAGTTAAATAATGCCCCCAAACAGAAAATAGTTACGATGAGTTTGAAAAGTGCTGATTGAGACTTCCATATAAGTAGACAATATTGTCAGGAAATTGAAAGAGAGTGGACAAGAGTTGAGTTTTGGTAGAATAAAGTCCAAGATCACATGGGCAAAGGCAAAAAATAGATGGAAAAGGAAAATGTAGCCTATTGTCAGATCAAGATGACCAAATCAAGAACACAAGTTGTAGCTTTCTTTATGTTGATTTACAGATTAATATATTAAAGTTATGTAAGTCATAGATCTAGTCATGGCCAAGAGTTGCATTTTTAACTTAAAGGTAGGCAATTCAAGTTCACCAGCTGCTCCATGGGAAAAAGAGGGCCATATTCAGTCTGAAAAGCTACTGAAAGCCCAGCTATGATTTAGTTCCAGCTTGATAACTATGAGTGAGTGTGAGTTAATTCAGAGACTAGTGGAGAGGACGTCATCCTAATGACACTTATTTTCAAACAGTAAAATTTTATGTGAACAAAGACATCCCAGAGTAAACAACAATAACAATTAAAGCTATAGTAGTCATATGCATCTGAAAGTTGAACAATGAATAAGGATGACAGAGAATTAATTTTTGAGCTACTATTTCATGTTCTGATTATTAATAGATGCTTGCAGTGTTTCTTCTTGAGTGATGGCATGTTAGCAAATGAAGGTCCTGAAAACCCTTGCATGTCATGAAGATAGGCACTGTTTTGAAGATGCAATTCTTCTTCAACCCACCGGAGAGTCAGCTATGGGTAAGTTCCAACTCAATGGCTTACAACAACAACAACAAACTTCACAGCTCCTCCTCTTGTGCTGTATCAGCCAGTGATCCACCTTGTTACTATTTGTGAGGTTTTTACCGACTTTTTGAAAATAAGTAGATAGTCTGGTCTTTCTTCCTAGTGTGTCTTAGTTCTGAAGTTACTCTGGAACCAGTTTATTATGAATGGTCCTTATAGTGGTAGAATAATGGTAGCATAGCTTCCAGCATCATTTTGTTGTTGCTGTTGTTATGTACCATCAAGCTGAATACAACTTATAGTGACCATATGAACAGCTGACCTGAACTTTCTCCTATTCTTTGCCATGTTCATAATCTCTTATACACTAGAGACCATTGCTAAAGTAACTGTGTCAATCTATCTCTTTGGAGGTATTCCTCTCCTTTGCTTATCCTCCATATTTCCTAGCATGGTGTCCAACTCCAAGGAATAGCCTCGACATGTCCAAAGTATGTCTCCAAGGAGCACTCTGGCTCCACTTTTCCCAAGAAATACCTGTTTGTTCTTTTGGCAGTTCATGGGATATTCAGTGCATTTTTTCATCACCACAATTGAAAGGCATAATTTTTTTTCTTTGGTCATTTTAATTCATTATCCATCTCTCTGATGCATAGCAGGTGATTGAGAAGATCCAGGCATGCCATAGCCTTCAAGCTGACATCATTACTCTTCAGCATTTCGGAGATGTCTCTGATAGCTGATTTGCCCAATGAAATACATCTTCTAGTTCCCTGACTGTTGATCCAAGCAAGATTATGTCATTGAAAGCTTCAATCTTTTCTCCATCTATCATAATGACTGTGGATCCTGTGGTGAGAACCTTTGTTTTCTTGATGTAGAGATGGAATCCATACCAAAACCTGTAGTCCTTGGTCTTCTGCAACTCTTATTTCATATTTTCCATACTTTCAGCCAGTAAAGTTGGGTCATCTGCATAATTCTGATTGTTGATGAGTTTTCCTCTGATTCTAATGCCACATTCTTCTTCATAGGCCTAGCTTTGCAAATTATTTGCTCAGCATACAGATTGGATAGATATGGAGAAAGGATACTACCCAAATGTGCACCCTTCCCAATTTTAAACCATGCAGTGTTCCTGTGCTCCATTGGGCAACAGCTTCTTGGTCTAGGTATAGATTTCATATGAGCACATTAAGTGGTCTCGTATTTCCATTCTTCTCAATATTAGGCATAAGTTGTCATGACTAAAAGAGTCAAATGCCTTTGCAGAGTCAATGAAACACAAATGGATATTCTTCTGGTATTCACTGCTTTCAGCCAGAATCCACTTGGCATCAGAAATTATATCCCTTATGTTGCAGCTTCTCCTAAACCCAGCTTACACTTCTGGCAATTCCCAGTCAATGTTTTGTGGCATCTTTTTTAATGCTCTTTAATAATATTTTGATTACATGAGATATTAACAATATTGTTCAAACATTTCAACATTTTGTTGGATCATCTTTCTTGGGAATAGGTATAAATGTGAATCTTTTCCAGTCACTACATCTAGGGCTGCATCTTTTAGTTGAAACAATTGGTATTCCATCTATTCCTGTGGCCCAATTTCTTGCTAATGCCTTCAGTGCAGCTTGAACTTCATCCTTCATTACTGTTGGCTCTTGTTCATATGGTACTTCTTAAAATTTTTCAGTATCAATTAATTCTTTTTGGTACAGTGATTCTGTGTATTACTTCCATCTCTGATGCTTCCTGGATCATTCAAGATTGTACTCATTGCATCTCTCAGTACTGCAACTCAAGGCTTGAATTTGTTTTTCAAATTGTTTAACTTAAGAAAAGTCAAATTGCTTCGGTCTTTATATTCTCTGACTCCAGATCTCTGTGTATTTGTTATAATGTTTTGCTTTATTTTCTTGAACTACCTTTCACAAATCTTCTGTTTAGCTATTTTAGTTCAACATGTATTCATTTTGTTTTGGCTTCTTAATGTTCTGATGCAGGCTTCCTAGTCTCTTCTGACATCCATCATGGTGTTTGTTTGTTTGTTTGTCTTCTCCTTCTTTGTAATGGCCTTTTATTCTCTTCATGGGTGGAATCTTTGATGTCTTCTCATAGTTCCTCTGGTCATTGATGTTCAGTGCCTCAAACCTGTTCTTGAGATGATTCTTAAATACCACTAGAACAGATTTAAGGGTGTATTTTAATTCCTGTGTACTAGTTTAAATTCTGTTCAGCTTAATTTTACACTTTCAAATGAATAATTCCTGTTCCACAATTGGTATCTTGTCTAGTTTTGACTTCAGATAGCCAGCATCATATTAACAGGTAAACCACCATAGAACTATAAACTGACAAATACAAGATCAGATTGTGTTACTATGGCTACACTAAAGTAAACAAAAAATCTATAAGTGCTTAGGAATTAGTATTCTGTACATTTAGTTTTTTTCAAGTCAGTGAGCCCACACCATGGGCTTCTGTTATATTTTCTTTAGCTATAAAAATAGTTACTGGTTTTCTTTGATAATTCTCAGCAAATCCCAATTGTACATCATAAGTTACTGGCATATGGAAAAGTTTGAACTAGGCAATATGTTTACTTCATCTTGTTAGATATAAAGGATAATTGGATGTAAAGTGGCCTTATGTAAAGTTATTTCTAATTAATATGAACATTTCCAAAAGCACATACCCTAAAAAATATTTAAGCAAAGAATTGAAAAGTCCTGATCTTTATTGATACCATATTCCTTGAAAGACCAATTGTTTGGTCAAGGCATTAATTCTATAAAAATTATAGGCATCTAACCACTGAAGCATGTTATCCATTAGAAATGACTAAATGTTATCTATTATAAATGAGTCAATTACCAGTATCAAAACAAGTAGAGCAGCCTAGTAGTTCTGAAATCAGGAGGAAACAAAAATATGACTCATTCCTTAAGTAATGCGTTTGAAACATGGTCTGTGATCGTCAGAGATTTAAATTTATTGATATCTGCTTAAAATTTCTTTGTTGACATATACTTTTTCAATTCTTAAAATACATTCTCAATGACTAAATTTGTAAATATTTGTTTCCTCCTATGTCTTGATGTTGCAAATGAGAAAGCCTTTGACTAAATGTTTCAAGTTGGCAGCAGCATCACTGCTAATATCACTGCTATATAAAATATTACTTAACATATTTTCTAGTTAGTTTTTGCTCCCTCTCCTGGCTTATAAAAGAAAAACACAATGGGAACTCCAATTTTTTTTTAAAAAAGACATTTTAAAAGAACCAGAGGTACATTTCTATCCAAACTTTGCGTTAAAACCCCCCAAACACTAACATATGGAGTAATTTCTAATGTAAGTCAATCTAAACTTTACATTTTCCTTTTTTTTATTTAATTTCTACAGTATATGCTTATTGTTCCATTTCACATTATGAATCATTATTTTCTTCAGATCAAACTATTTGGCTTATTTTTATACTATGGTTAAAGAAAAAGGCATATTTGCAGTGACATTTAGAATTTAATGTAATGTTTCTATAATGTAACTGTTCTTGTGGGTATATGTGGTTGTTATGTGCCATTGAGTCAACTGTGACCCATAGCAACCCTATGGGCAACAGCTCTGAAGCCTGCCCTTTCCCGAGCCAGTCTCACTGATTCTAACATCAACCTCCTTTGCCACAGTTACTGTAGCAATTCATCCCATCTGGGGTCTTCCTCCTCTTCGCTATCCCTCCACCCTTCCAAGCATGATGCCTTTCTTCAAGCACAGGTCTCTCCTGGCCATGTGCCCAAAGTAGGTGAGATGGAGCTTCAAAATCCTATCCTCCAAGGAGAAACTTGGTTTCACCCTCTCCAAAACAGACCTGTTTGTTTTCTTGGCAGTCCAGTATGTTAAGGACTCTTCTCCAGCACTACAACTTGAAGACATTGATTCTTCTTCTGTCATCTTTAGGCATTGTCCAGCTCTCTAAAGTATAGCAATTAAGTGTGAAGCCCTTGGCCTGGATTAGGCAAAGCTGAGTGTCTAGACTGACATCATTACTTTTCAGACCTCTAGCAAGGTCCCTGACAGCAGATTTTCCCAATGCAATCTGTCTTTTGATTTCCTTACTGCTGGTGATACGAGTGTTGATTGTGGAGCTGAGCTAGCTGTAATTGTTAACAAACTCAAGCTCTTCTCCATCTATCATGGTGTTGCCAGTTGGCCCAATGGTGAGAATATTTGTCTTCTTGATGTTGAGCTTCAATCTATATTGAAGACTACAGTCCTTGACTTTCTGAAGCAAGCGCTTCAAGTATTCAGTTTCAGAAAGCAAGGTTGTGTCATCTGCATAATGTAGAGTGTTGATGAGTCTTCTCCAATCTTGATGCCACACTCTTCCTCATAATGCCCTACTTCATGAATGATCTGTTCTTCATATAGATTGAAAAGGTATGGAGACAGGCTTCATCTCTGACACACTCCTTTCCTGATTTTGAACCATGCAGTGTTTCCCTGTTCTGTTCTGAAGACTGCTTCCTGGTAGAGTATAGCTTTCACATAAGCACAACCAATTGTACTGGAATTCCCATTTTCCTCAAGTTAAACCACAATTTGTGATCCACACAGTCTTTGCACAGTCAATGACATACAGATGACATTCCTCTGGTCTTTGCCTTCTGCCAAGATCCATCTGACATTGGTGATAATGTCTTTAGCGCCATGACTGCTTCTAAATCCAGCTTGTATTTCTGGTAGTTTTGTTTCAATGTACTGTTCCAGTTATTTCTGGATAATCTTCAGAAGAAATAGTGTGTGATATTAGTGATTTTGTTTTATAATTTCCACACTCTGTTGGGTCACCTTTTTTTGGAAAGAGAATAAATATAGATCTCTTCCAGTCAGTTGTCCAAGTAGTTGTACTCCAGGTTTCTTGGTACAACTTCGTGAGCACATGCAGGGCAGCATGTTTGCTGAAATACATTAATTGGTATTCCATCAATTACTGGGGGTTTATTTATTGCCAAATTCTTCAGAGAAGGCTGTACTTCCTCCTTCACCACCATTACTTCTTGATCATGTGTTGTTTCTTGAAATTCTTTTGTGTCAGCCACATTTTTTGGTACAATGATTCCATCTTCTTTTAATGCCTGAATCATTCAATATTTGACCCATAACATCCTTAAGCATTGCAACTTGTGGCTTTAGTTTGTTCTTTAGTTCCTTTAGCTTAAGAAATGCTGAGCAAGTTCATGCTTTTGGTTTTCTAATTCCAGCTCTTCGCACATTTCATCATAATACTTTGCCTGGTCTTCCCACACTGCCCTTTGAAATCTTCTATTCCGCTCCTTAACTTCTTGATTTCTTCCCTTTGCTTTGGCCCCTGGGTGCTCTACTACAATATTCAGAGTCTCTTCTGACATCCATTTTGGTCATTTCTTCTTGTTCCTTCTTTGTATTGCCTTTTTGCATTTTTCATGAATGATATTCTCGATATTTTCCCACTACTCATCTGGTCATCATTCATTAGTGTTCAAAGGCTCAAACCTATTCCTCAGTTGGTTTTTAAATTCAAGAGGGAGAGACTAAAGATCAAATTTTTATTCCTTTGGATATAACTTAGCCTTCGTTAGCTTTAATTTGATCTTGTATACTTAAGTCTTATTGATCTATACCACAATCAATACCTGGCCTAGTGTTCATAGCTGATATTGAACTTTTCTAGTGATTCCTTCCACAGATGTAATCAATCTGATTCCTGTGTATCCATCAGAGGAAATCCATGTGGTATAGCCTGTGTTTTTGTTTCTTATAAAAGGTATTGCTATGACTATATCATTACACAGAATTCTATCATTCTTTCCTAAGCCTTATTTCTGTCACAAAGTCCATATTTTCCAACTACTGATCTTTTTTCCTGGTTCTAAACTTTCTCTTTCCAGTCACCCATTATTATTAATGCATCTTGTTACATGTTCAATTTCTGACTGAAACAGTTGATAGAAATCCTCTATTTCCTCCTCTTTGGCTTTAGTTGTTAGTACATAATTTTGAATGATAGTGGTATTAACAGGTCTTCCTAATATGTGTATGGATATTATCCTGTCACTCACAATATTGTATTTTAAGATGGACCTAGAAATAGCCTTTTTAACTATGAAAGCGACCTAATTTTTTTCTCACATTTTTATCTTCAGCACAATAGAGCATATGATTGTCTGTAAAGTTTATTATCCATTTATTGTTGTTATTATGTGTCGTTGAGTTGCTTGCAAATCATAGCAAGCCTATGTTCAAGAGCCCTAAACCATGCTCTATGCTGTGCCAACCTCACTGTCTCTAACACACCCACTCCCATTACTCCAATCACTGAATCAAACTATCTCATCAAGGGTCTTCCTCTCTTATGCCGCCCTCCACTCTCCTAAACATGTTGTCCCTCTCCAAGCAACGGTCCCTCCTTTTAATATGCCCAAAATATGTCAGACGAAGCTTCAGAATCCTTGTCTCCAGGGAGCTTCCCAGTTTCACCCTCTCAAGGACAAACTTGTTTGTTCTCCTAGCAGTCCATGGTATATGCAACACTCTTCTCCAGCACCACAGCTCCAAAGCATTAATTCTCTTTCTATTCAGCTCTCCAATGCATAGCATGCAACTGCAAAGACTATGGACCAGAACAGACACACCTTAGTCTCCAGACTGACATAATTGCTCTTCAGTACTCTGGAGAGGTCCCTGACAGTGAACTCTCTCAAAGCAATCCATCTCTTGATTTCTTGGCTGCTGGTACCAAGAGTGTTGACTGTGGAGCCAAGAAAACTAAAACTGTTAACTATCTCAATCTCTTCACTATCCAGAATGATTCTGCCAATTGGCCCAGTGGTGAGAATCTTTGTTTTCTTGATGTTGAGCCTCAAACCATATTATCCATATTGAAGGCTACAGTCCTTGACTCTCCGCAGCAAACAATTCAGGTCCTCTTCACTTTCAGCAAGCAGGCTTGTGTCATCTGCACAACACAGGTTATTGATGAATCTTCCACCCACCCTGATGCCACATTTTTCCTCGTACAGCCCAGCATCCAGGATGATCTGTTCTGAATACAGATTGAAAAGTTCTGGAGACATACCTGTTTACTAGGTTTGGATTAAATCAGAGGATGAGTACAAAATAGCTGCATTTAAGACATCCACAGGGGTTTTGCTTATGCAGACCTGGTTTAGAAAGTCTTCTTGAGATTTAAAAATTCATAGTAAGAGAAAACTTAAACACCTTCCATTTGAATAAGAAAAAAAAGAAATAACTTCTAAAATATAATTCCAGTTTTATTGGTGGATTAAAAAAATATTAAGAGAATTTACTAAGTGCCAAATGGGCACATGTAGCTTGCTGCAGTAATGTTTGTCAGAGTGTCTCAGCAATAAAATTATAACAAAATTTAACCTAATTATCAGCAGTATTAAGGAAATATATCAGGTAATGGTCCATTTTGTTCATGAATGAGTTACCCAGACCTACATTCTTTACTTAGGGCATATTGTCAGGAGGGGCCAGGGTTTAGCAAAAGACTTAAGCGGTGGGGGGTGGGGGGGAAGGGGGGCAGAAAAGGAGAAGAAAACTCTCAACAACATAGACTCAGTGACTGCAATAATGGGCTCCAACATGTTGGAGATCATTATTATGGTGCAGCATAGTGTAAGTTTTAAAATCTGTTATTCGCAATGCCCCCTGTGAGAGGTAACTGACTAGACAACACATCACAATAACATAGTCTTTAGTGCTAAGAGCTGATTGAGAGTAGCATATTCTGTCTGTAGATATGCATGTATGGTTACCCTTGATGCCTTTGGGCTGTGGTGTGGGAGAAGATTATTGAACATACCATGGACCCCTAAGAAAACAAAGAGCTCTGTCCTAGAGAGGGTGACACCAAGTTGCTCTCTGAAGGCAAGAATTTTGAAATTCTTTCTCACATACTTTGGGAATGTTACCAGGAAGGACCAGCTTTGGAGAACAACATTATTATTGGAAGGGTGGAAGAATAACACAGGATAGGAAGACCCTGGATGAGATGGATTGACAATGAAAGGGTTTAGAATATAGGGTTGTTATGAGTCAAAAGGCGACTCAACAGGATGTAACAACAGGAAACAATTAGGTAATCAATACTTTTAGAAATAAAATGACATTAAACACCTGAAATGATGCTTTATTACTGGTTATTCTATTACAGTAAAGAGTCAAGAAGGCTGAAAATCTATGCATAGATTTCCTGATTATCAACATAGGGGTTACAATTCTAAGAGTCTTAACTTCTGCATTTGCCAATTATAGATTTTACTCTTCATCCCTGATGCCTAACAGCTTTATAGGGTCTCTTTTATTATTCAAATGTGCTGTTCAGCAATACTTGGGAAATAGAAATACAGTGCCAATATATAGAAGGACTTTAACTAGTTACTATGGTTATAGGATCCCTGTGAGTCACAGTTAATTGGATAGCAGTGAATTTTTTCTTTGTATATTTTGGTTTTACTTTTTTGTCTTGATAATGGTGAGTGGATGGTAAAGGGGAGGAAAGTCCTGAAGTCAAGTGGGCAAAGCAAATACATAGCACTAATGTGAAAATATCTTGAAAGCAACATTCAAATGCAAATTTTAAATCTCAGGAGTTAAATTATCTGACTCTAGATATTAGTTTTCCTTTCTTTTGACCTCTAAGATTCCTGTGCTTTGTATCACTTACAATCTTCTCCCCACCAGATTTCTAGCATATCACAGCCTAACAATTTGGGGTGAGGTATTACTTATTCAGAATACTATATTTCAAACTTTTACTTGAATTGATTTTTACATTTATAAGACCAGAATCTGACATGTTAAATTTACATAATCTTATGGGCTCGTTAAGGAGAGAATTTAATGCTCAAAAAAAAGCTTAACTTTCTTATTCCATTATGACATGCTTGCTGAGTCTAAAAGGCACATGCATCATTAACCTACTTAAAGGTTTTAGTTCAAAGCAATTGTACAGCTTTTAACTTCCCACAGGAAATTGCATATAATTCATGGGTTACATATGATCATATTCCAGTTACCTGAATAAGATGCAAATTTATAAGAAATTCACCTAACAACATTTGGTATGAATAACTACTAATAATAATTTTCATAATAACAAAGAAAATATTCCCCAAACCATTGCTAACTTTAAGTTTATTTTTACTTATTTCTAAAACTGTGAGTTTAGGGAAAGAGACTGCCATCATCTTTCCCCAGTAGACTGACTGGAAGTTGGAACCACTGACCTCTCTGTTATTAGTCTGCTGTATCTTCAGGTCTCTTTATTTTGATTATAATGCACTGGTAGGAGTTCTTGCGACAGAATGTGAGGTCAGCAGTTTGAATTCACCAGCTGCTCCAAGGGAAACGGATGGGTAGGCTCTTGTGGTAAAGGAGGGTTGTCATAGCTTAGAGTTGGAATTGATTGGGAGCCATTTGGGTTTTTTTTTGTGTTTTTTTTTTTTATTTTATTATTTGAGTGTACCGTCAAATCAGATCTGACTGGTACAGGAGGGGATTGTCCCTCCTTCCCCGGCAGAGCATCTGGTGGATTTGAAGCCATTTGGGTTTGGTTTGCTTGAATATCTGTATACTGTGTGGTAGCCTAGGGAGCTCTGTTTGGTTAAGTAGTTCGACTGCCAACTTAAAGGTAGGTGCCTTGAATGCACAAGCTGCACTGAGAGAAATAAAGGTAATCTCTTTCTTGGTTATTAACAAGGAAAACCCTCTGAAAACCCATTGGAGTTTCAGCTCTGAGTCTTACTTGATGGCATGTAACAACAAAATGATGGTAAGTAGTTGCACAGCTACCTCAGAGGCAGGAAATCAGAATCTACCAGTTGCCCCCAGAGGAAGATGGTCAACCTTGATGGCAATGAGCAGTATACTGAGGACTTTTTCATAGCATGTGGTTACAGTGTTTGGATGCTAATTGAAAGGTCAGTATTTCAACTCTCCAGTCCTCTGTGGGCAAAGGGTATGGCAATCTGACCCTATAAAGATTATGATTTCCTGGAAATTGTATAGGCAAATTCTATTCTGTCCTGCAGAGCTTCTAGAGAGGAAAAAGACTTGACAATAGGGTTGTTCTTTGTGTGCTTTATTTGTAGTATAAAATTGGTAGAGAAGGAAAATGTCTTATTCAGCACTATAACTTCTAATACAGCAATTAAACTATTGGCAAGGGGAAATGTTTTTATTCACCAATACACAACAATATTAAATATATATTGTTGTTGTTTCTCCATGTTCATAGAGTTTCCAGAGGCAAGTTATTTTGGAAGTGGATATCACTCCTGCTTCTAAGCGTGTTTTAATTGGGGAGCTCCACCAAACACTGTCCACCATGGGTAATCATTATTGCATTTGGCACATCAGTGTCATAGTGTTTAGTGTCCCAGCAACCATGAGTTACCTCTGTACAACAAATGGACACATCAGTGCTATACTACTTAAAGAATGTTTGCCCATAAGCAATTAAAATCAGGCTTGAGGGCCACAGGTTAAAACCACCCATCTGGCTTGGTAGCAAAACTTTCTATCCACTAGGTCAACAGAGCTCTCTTTATGTTGTTGTTCAGTGCCATGGAGTTGTAAACAACTCATAGTGACTTTATGAGCGAAAGACCTGAACATACATCAAAGGCTATTTTGTTGTTGTTAAAAAACCCCCAAACCTCTTAAAACCTAAAGAATATATAAATTGTTACATACCAACCTTTTAAATTTAAATTGAGATAAATATACTAAAACTAAACACCAAACTTGTTTCCATCAATATTATTTAGATTTGTAGTGACCTTACAAGACAGATAACTGTCTCAATGGGTTTTACGATATAGACTCCACAGAAACAATTGCTACCTATTTCTCTGTGGGAGTAACTAGTGTGTTAAAATTGCTCACTTTTTGGGTTAATGGCCATATGTTTAACCAGTGCCCCATCAAGGATACTATGTGAATTATTATTTTTATTAGGTGCCACTGAGAATGACCCTAGATAGAGCAAAACATTGCTTTATCAGACTGCAAAAAATCATTGTGTTGCCTTACTGACAACTGATGTGTGTCCCTGATGCCACCATGGGACTCAAATTCAAGAGAAAGTTCTTTAACTATAACAAAGATGGCTTTTTATATTCTGCCAGTAGAGGTTAAGGGAAGGCAGTAAGAAAGAAAGAGATTCTGCTGACAAGGCATTAAGTAAATGACTGTTATCCATTAAGAGTTCAACCCTCACTCTTTACTGAATTGTTTGTGTTAAATTATGTATACAGGACTACCTGAAATTGAATTGGAAAGTAGTGCTTAGTGAATTTGTTTTTCTGTTTCCATGGAAACAGATGCTGGATTGCATTTCTTTAAATTGAGTTTTAAACTGGAAAACTATAACACATTAATATCCCAGCATGTTAAAAACTTAATATACCTCTACCTTTCTTAATTCACTTGCTGTTGGTAGCATTGATTCATAACTCTTTAGTGTACCCCATAGAGGGTAACTTTTAGTTCTACAGAACTACTTCTCCTGCTTGATTCTCCCCCTCTCTGCTCCCATTCCAATTTGCATGGAGCCGACCATGAGTAAGGGTCTCTTCTGAATTGACTTTGTACTCTCTAAACGTAACATGGTGAGGGGGGTTTGAGGGAAATTGAAAGAATTTGTTCAAATTTGTATTAGAATTTTGTAAATAAACTAGTGGGAAAAGTTTTCTAATACAAAACATATCACAGGTTATAACACAAATTTGTATTTAATAAAATAATCTTTAATTAATAACTTATAAAATATAAGTTCCTTTCTCCTTCCAATTGTAAATTTAAAAATAAACTCTGATGTCAGACTGTCATACACTTGAATCCTTATGTCAACATCTAAGCTTATGAACCACAGTCCAACTTTCTACACAGTAGTATTCTTATTACATTGGGAATTACAATACCCAAGTCACTGAGTAGTTATGATTTCTAAATGGCATGGCAAGACAAAAGCAATTTAGCATAATGGTTGGCATAGTAAGAAATCAATAAATGGTAGTTTTTGCTATTGTTGTTGTTATGTGCCATCCAGTTGCTTGTGACTCATATCGACCCTGTGTATAACAGCCCTAAACCCTGCTCTGTCCTATGAAAACTTCACTGTCTCCAATGCACTCACCCCAATTACCCCAGTCACTGAATCAATCAACCTCACAGAGGGTTTTCCCTTCCACACTGTCCCTCCACCCTCCCAAGCATTACTTCCCTCTCTAAGGACTGGTCCCTTCTTGCAACATGTCCAAAGTATGTCAGAAGAAACCTCTGAATCCTTGCCTCCAAGAGGCAGCCTGGATTACCCCTCTCCAGGATGAACCTGTTAGTTTTCTTAGCAGTCCATGGTACATTCAATACTTTTCTCCAGCATCACAGGTCAAAGGCATCAATTCTCCTTCTATCTTCCCTAAGCATTGTCCAACTCTCTGATGCATAGTAAGTGATTGCAAAGACCATGGCCTGTATCAGGCACACTTTAGTCTCCAGAGTAACACTATTTCTCTTCAGTACTCCAGAAAGTTCCCTGACAGCAGAATTTC
>NW_006399760.1:26754763-26770934 GCF_000299155.1 Elephantulus edwardii | reverse complement strand
AACAACAACAACAACAATACCTATCAATATTGATGCTGACAATTTTCTTACCAGACATTGTAATAGGTGCTCAATTATTTTGAGCCTTAACTATAAAGAGTGCTGAGTAAAATTGCCCTGGGTGTATCAAGTAGAACTGTGCTGTATAAAGTTTTCAATGACTGAATTTTCAGAAGTAAATCAAAAGCCTTACTTTCAAAGTTCTTGTAACACACTAATCATTTCCATCACCCAAGGACTTCAATCCTTACTATAACTTTAGAGAGGCATTCCTAAGAATCCACAGAGATAGGTTCAAGAGCCCACAGGGGCACTACAATTCACACATACTCAAGTTCCTAATAAAAATTTGCTTAAATTTTACATATACTTTGTTCACATCCTCCCTAGGCTTTAAATCATCTCTAGACAATTAGCATACTTAATGCAATGCAAATGTGATGTAAACAGCATTTGCACTCCGTCTTCATCATTGAGGAAACTCTGATGGTGTTGTTCATAGAGGTGTGCTGCTAATTCAAAGGTGGCACCTCATAACTGGTTTTAATTCACCAGTGGCCCTGAGGAGAAATATGAGAAATGTCCTCCTGTGCAATTTAAAGTTTTAGAAAATGTGATGGAGGGTCAGCAAGCAATGAGTTGTTTTGGATAAGACAACAATGAGTGTGTTCTTTTTGTGGCTTTTAAAATTGTTCTTAGCCTTTGAGTGATTGCTTTTTTGAAGCTACTTAATTGATTTTTAGAACCATTTCCCTCCCCTTACTAAATATTTTAATCCACAGTTGGTTGAATCTTTGGATGTGGACCTCAAAGTTACAGAAGACCAACTTGTATTTATTAACTTCATTTGTTGGCAAAGGCATGAGAGTGAATAGTTGTTGTTATGTGCTGTTAAGTTGCAACTCATAGCAACCCTATGAAGAATAGATCTGAACCCTGTCTTATACTGCACCATCCCTATCATCTCTGGCAATTGGGTCTATTGGGGCAGCCACTGTATTACTCCATCTTGTTGAGGGTCTTCTTCTTCTTCTTCTTGGACCCTCTACCTTTCCAAAGTTGATATTCCTTTCCAAGGAATAGCCTCTTCTAACAACATATATGAGAATCCACAGTGCATGAGTAACTCAAAAGCCTTCCTTAGAAATACACTGGCTACACTTTTTCCAACACATAGTTGTTTTTTCTTTTGGCAGGCCCTGGGGTATCCTGTACTCTTGGGTCTACTCAAGTCATAAGCTGGGAGGTAGGATCCTAGAGCCTAGCATTTATTCCAGTGAAACATGCTGCCTTTCCTGAACAAGTTAGTAAAAAGCTCAGAAAGAGTCATTTACTCTCTTACATAGCATTTCAAAGTATGAATTAAATTATAGTCACTCAATCTATTACAGAGGATAGCTAATTTAAAATTATTATGTTGTATAAAGGAATTTGCCCACCTTACACTGGCTAGTTTGTACCCTGTGTTATTTTTCCTTTTTTAGGAAGTCAATTAAGTTTCCCTGATGTAATGCAGGAAAGCATAAAATTGGATTTTTAACTTGAGAGTAAATATCGAAGTTCTGATTCAGAGTCGTGAATCATTCCCAGGATTCACATTAGTGACCTCTGAGAATTTCCAAACAGTATTATTTTCTCATCTCTGTCTTCTTACCACCTCTGGTCATACCTCCTTTAAATAAAAGGAATCGATGTTTACTCAGCAGCTGGGTCCCTAGACTACAGTGAGAGTTAACACTTTACCACAAAAAGAGAAACTTTCCTTTTCCTAATGGTAGAATCAAGTTAGTTAAGTGTTCACAGAAACTTTTAAATAATATGAAGAAACAGTTCATCAGAACTCTTCAGTAGAACTAGATTAGAAAATAGATAACATATAAGCAGTGTTCTGGAGTTCAAAAACTCAAATTACTGTAGCTGAATTGGAACAAACTTAGAGCTGACACACCATTGAATTTCCAAGGCTGTCAATCACATGGAAGAGATTCCCATCTTTCTTCAGGGAAAACACTGGTAAGATTGTAACTTCTAGGGAGGTGCCATCTTTGGTTGGAAGCATGATTTCCCATTGACTAGCTCTGGTGGCCTAGTCATAAGAAACTACACTGAAATCCCAAAGGCATGTGTTTCAAATCTGCCAGCCACTTTGCAAGAAGCAGGCTGATGGCAGTCTTTTCCTGTGAGATTAGCTACCTCTGAAAACCCACTGGAGGCTCAGTTATGCATTAGTTCTAACTCAATGGTACACAACAACAGGCCACCAGAGATCCTGCAAATAGTCTATATATTGGGGGGGGGACCCAACTTCTTTTACTAATATGAGGATGTCATATTTTAATATAATAGTAACAAAATTCTATGCCCTTCAAAATGATCAATAAAATCAAGAGAAAAAAACCCAACAAAAATCAACAAACTCAAACCAAAATACAAATCCTAAGGCACAGAACTGTTAAATAACCCAAAGTCACACAACCACAAAGTGGTAATATAAGTGTTATTACACCTAATTTTTTTCATTAAATTGTTCAGTTGAATTTTGACAATTGCAAATATAGAGATATTTATATGACTTAGGAAGTTTGACAAATAGCACATGACATGGAGCAGGCACTAAATAATATTCTTAAAAGAGAATTTAGTTAGCACTCTGTTTACATTTTTTCCATTGTTTTTCAGTCAATTATACCAAAGAAATGATGCAATTTAAAGTTACAAAGCAGTGAAGCAGGTAGTCCTCCAAAAATAGTACTTTGCACCATATGTTTTAAGATAATCTTTCAAAAGACCTAAAACATGGTAATTTCAACCTAAGAAAAAATTGAATTAATAATTAGTCCCTAATGCATTATATTGACTCTACTTCTGTGTGGGTTCATCTTTTTTCCTCATCCTCTCGGCCTGCCATCCTTTTAAATCCCACTTCATCATGCTCATACAGATTTCCCTTTATCTATCATAATGGTTACTCATCATGGGCAGTGTTTGGTGAAGCTCCCAGATTGAGTGAGGTTTGGAAGCAAGAGTGTCATCCACTTCCTAAACCACATGCCTTTGGAAAGTCTATGAACATAGAGAAATGATGATAGTTCTAGAACAAGGTTCAGGTCTTTTTTTCACAGAGTCACTATGGGTCACGCTGTACTGGACCACAATTAACAGCAATAGATGAAAGGGAGACTGAGAGAAGCAGTTCTACTCTGAAAGGTGGGCTCTCTTGTTTTGGTTAAGGGTGTTTGGTTGTTTTTTATTTAAGCCTCTTGTTTAGTGTCAACACCACCTCCTGCAGGGCCTTTGTATTTAAAAGTTGGTTAGGCCCTCAGGCCTAGTGTAATTATAATTTAGAGAAACATTCTTTTCAATGGTGCAACACTGGTCTGTCAAATTTCTGTACTGAGGTAATCTGGTGTGGCTATAATGCTGAACTCTGTGTCATTGGGGTGTTGAATGCCATAATGGTTACTCATTGTGGACAGTGTTTGGTGGAGCTCCCAGATTAAGACAGGTTTGGAAGCAGGAGTGGCATCCACTTTCTAAACAACATGCCTCTGAAAACTCTATGAATTTAGAAAAACAAAGATGGTTACAGAAAGCATTCAGGTCTTTTGTTCATTGGGTTGTTATGAGTTGCCCTTGATTTGAAGAAAATCAACAACCCAAATGCATTATATTATCATTGCTGCCTGGTTTGTTACAACCACTATTAAAACTAATTTTGATTCTCAGATCCAATTTTTATTAGGTGAAAAATCACTTTTCTAAAACATATATAATTCATAAATGAATAAATATTTTTAAGCCACTAAATAAATATGTTAATACAGTATGATGAAGCTAACTGTATACTTCTAAAAATGATAATTTGAAGGGAATTGTATAGATCAATATTTCTCACACAGATCACAATCAGTAAAATTTTTAATAATAATAACAATAATTTTTAATAATAATTCTTATTTTAAATTTTTTCACATTCACTCTCTAAGGAATGTTCAGGGAACTTTCAAGAGGTGAAGTGTATGAAAAATAGAGTGTGTTATTGAACAAAAGACTGAATACCAAGACATATATGCTAATGCATCTATCTTCTATTAAGGCTGATATAAATAACATTTACAAAAATGCGATAGAACACTTTTTCTCACTACTTCAATTTCTAAAACATATTTTTCCATAATGATATGTTATTAACACTAACATACAATATTTATTCCACTATTGTTTTAATAACTTACTAAATATTTTTAATTTAAAATTTTTATCTTAATACTACAACCATTAATAAAGTTAGCCTAAATAAATAAATAAATAAATACTCTTTGGGGGAAATACATTTTAGATCAAAAAGTTCTAGAACTGTTGGAATAGAAACAAGGAAATTCAGTTTGCTCAGTTTTAAACTTTCCCTTTATTATTCTAATTCCCAGTGATGATGGCTTATAAACTCCTCCTAAAATATGAGAAGTCATTTCAAATAGATTTTAAAAGCCTTTAAGTATTTTATTCATAACATGAAAAACACCAATCTCCTTAGAAATTGCTCCATTTGCAAAATATATTTATAACTTAACCAAAATAAATAATTCATACCTCACCAAGTGAGTAATAACGTCTTGGGATCTGGGAGTCCGGATAGATGTTTTCTAGGTACCAGGAAAAGGGCTTACACTTCAGATTTTCTCTTAGTGTTTTTCTGACTGACACATCTCCATAATCCACTTTGACAACACCTGCAATATTTCATAGAAACACACAAATCAGTTTGTGCTATTTTAATTTTAGCACTGTCATTCTGTTTACCATCTCTTTTCTTGCTATAATTTCAATTCCATCAAATTAAATTGCATATGCAGCTCCTACTACTGATTTTTTTTACTACCATTCAATTAATAAGTTAAAAGATATTTAAAAAAAATATACAGTGCCTTCATTGGTTATCAGTTTTCAAATACAAATACTTATCACCAAGCACTTGTATATCTTATATTGGATAATTAATCAACTAACTGAAAATTAGTATTAATTTAGCATCTCATAATCAGAGCTTAGCTGAGCTGTATGATATTATCTGTTTCTCTTTAATAAAAAATCCAATAGCTCTATTGCTTTTGCTCACGCAGATATTTTCCTGTGTCATTTATTTATCAATGATAAAATTTATTAAAAATATTTTAAATGTGGTCCTCAAAAACTACTGAATTTCCAAAGACTTGAATTTTTCTTTATTGGTTTAAATTTATCTTAAGAATTATTTTTAGTCACTTCAGTTCCTTTGGAAGGGCTAGGCATTTATAAAGAAGCATAAGTAAACTAACATACAAAGAAATCAACATGGATATATTAATGTATTTATTAAAATAGCATAATGAACAATGGTGGTCAACACAGATTCTCTACAACCCCTTATATTTACCAGATATCTATAATTAGTCAGGGACATGTGCTTTGATCTTGGCCAGTGGTCTCAGGTGAAAAGAACTATCTGCTGCTTCAGGTCTAAAACCTAGACTAGTAGTGAGGAAAACTTTTAGTGATCTTTTCTCCCACTGCAGGGACTGAGAGGATCTTATCTTCCAGACGTGACAGCTGTAGGAGAGCTATAGGAAAATCTAAACTTCCATTGGGTGAATATGTGGTAGAGCACCTTATAGTCTCCCATTCACCCCCATCTTCATCGCTTCATTTATGCCAAACATGTAGAAATACACTTTTGTTGTCTTCAGTTGACAAGATCTTGTAATTTCTGGTTCATTAAGTCTATAAACAGTGGCTAACACAGAGGTTGCAGTATCTTCAGCCTTCACTAGTCAGGATCTCACTATGGCTGCTCAAGTAGAGGATGATTTGGATTTAAGAAGTTCATGATTCTTACTGTTTAAAAGCTCAGAAATGAAATAGTGGTTTTCTTTTATTGTTTATTGTCATTTCTAAATTATATTTCCCCCTCTCTTTTTGTACTTCCCTCTAAAAATTGAGCTCTTTTTAAGAACAAGGTAATTCAGGTTGTATTACTAGCAACCTCTTCAAGTACCTATTCAGAGCCATCTGCCAACATCATAAACATTGTTCTTCATTCAATGAGGTTTTGTAGCACGTGGATTACACTGTCTATCTCTACTTTTAAACTATCAATATTCATGATGGCTCGAACTCAAGGAAGATGAGTTGTCCAGTAATCTGTCTTTGCAATTATATTTTCAATCATCTTTTCTTTTATAACATCTCAGCTACTCATTCAGAACCTAATTCATCAGTAACTAATAACTCTACCACTTTTTAAAAATCTGGATTTTAAGATTTCTCATTTTTAACTGACACATCCTTTCATTTTACCTCATCAAGTCTTACAACTCATTGATTCCAGAACTTTATTTCACATATACCTGTAGTCTTCTCAATTATGTGCTATGCATCAGAGAGTTGGGCACTGACTAGGGATGATAGAACGAGAATTAATGCCTTTGAGCTGTGATGCTGGAGAAGAGTGTTGAATATACCATGGACTGCTAGGAGAACAAACAGGTTTGTTCTGGAGAAGGTGAAGCTGGAATGCTCTTTGGAGTCAAGGATTCTGAAGGTTCGTCTGGCATACTTTGGACATGTTGCAAGGAGGGAATGGTCTTTGGAGAGGGACATCATGTTTGGCAGAGTGGAGGGATGGCACGGGAGAGGGAGACCTTCAATAAGATGGATCAATTCTGTGAGTGGAGTGGTGGGAATGAGTGTGTTTGAGACAGCGAAGTTGGCACAGGATAGAACAGCATTTAGGGATCTTGTACATAAGGTCGCTATGAGTGGCAAGTGACTCAATGGCACATAACAACAACAAACCTCTTTTTAACATCTCTTAGTTTATCTTTTCCACTGAACTTTAAAAATAAAAAATTCTCATTCTGATTAAAATATTTTTTCTCTAAATTTTCATCCAAGTTGAAGAACATGGGTGAGAATAACAAATATGCCAGCTATAAATAAGTGCCCATGAACCTCAAGGGTTTCCTCAGCACTACAGGGCACTTATATTACCATCTCTTCAGTAAATCACTTGCTCAATCTCCTTGTAAACACTTTGAGGTCTGAAATAATCAATACATACCTTTATATACATTAATGGTATTTTAGAAGCAAATAAAAATACTAATAATAGAACTACATCACCAACATGTTAATGTGTGTTTGCATCTGCCTTGTGCCCTAATTAACAGATTAAACACTCTTTTTGCCACTCTAATGTCACTACTTTACTTGCACAAGAAATTCTATTCTTTCTTGCTATACAATGTTTGGCTAAGAAAATTAGCTCTTCCTTGTAAAATCAATTGTCCCTACGCCTTAGATTATTCTTGCCAACAAACAACAATTACCCCTATGTACCATGTAAGGAGCTCTGGTGGCACTGTGGCTAAGGCATTCAACTTCTAACCAATAGGTCAGCACTCTACAATAGAAAGATGGGATAATCTGCTCCTATAAAGATAAAAGCCTCAGGAACCTTATGGTGCAGCTCTACTCAAGGAATTAACTCAATAACAGGGAGTGAATCCACTATATAAAAATAATAAAATGAAATAAAAACAAACAATTATACAAAATGTAAAACTACCTAAAAATCAGCCTATAGATTCAAAACCCACCTGCCATTCAGATGGAGGATCAGCTATCAGTAGGTTGTAACTTGACACAGCAGCAATACTTATTCGAATATTAACCTATACATTGACTGTTTGGTGATATTTAACTCAGATATATAAAGGAAGCATGTTTTAAATAGGTAGGAAGATTAAAATTCATCAAAATCTCAGGTAATGTTTTCTAGTACAAATTTGATTAGCCTGGTAGTCCTGGATACCTATAATGACAGAATACCTTGATTATAAATGAAAGCTTAGAGTTCTACATTTAAAAACAAACACAATGACTTAAAAGTGGGGAAAAGGGGAATAATTTTCCTTAAACGAGGAAATATTAAGGTAAATCAATAATGTTCTAAGCAGTCAAAACACAGTTTGTGTTATAATAATTATATAAGAATATGAGGACATTGAGATGTATATGAAGGTTGTTTTTTCACCATATATACTCAATCTATAGGCTGAGAAAAGTAATAATTTTTTTCAAAAAGTGAACTATATTAAGAAAACCATGGTATTAAGACTGGGGGAAGAATAATTAACAACCTGTGCTATGCAGATGACACAACATTGTTTGCTGAAGGTGAAGAAGACTTTAAGGCACTTAGTAAGGAAGATAAAAGACTTCAATCTGTTCAACAAATGGCATTGGTAAAACTGGACATCCACAGGCAGAAAATTGAAACAGGATATATATTTCACACTATACACAAAAATTCACTCACTGTGGATAAAAGATCTCGTGGTAAAACCCAAAACCATAAAGACCATAAGAGATAAAATGGGGGGATAAATTTAGAAGACCTAATCTATGGAACAAGTAGACTTGCAAACATAACCAAAAATGCATAACCAGTAGGGGATAAAATTGACAAATTGGACCTTCTTAAAATCAAATTCCTATGTACATCAAAATTTTCTCAAATAAGGAGAAAACAAAGACTGCTGACACTGAAAAATACATTTGGCAATGATATTTCAGACAAGACTCTCATAACTTAAGTTTACATATTATTGGACCTCCACCAAAAAAAAAACAACCCCAAACACAAAACTCTCTAATAAACCAATCACAAAATGGGCAAAATACACGAGAAGACTCTTCACAAAGGAGGACATTCAGATAGCTAACAAATATATGAACAAATGTTCAAAATCATTAAAACATAAATCAAACTAATGAGATACCATCTCACTCCAGCAACAGTAGTTTCGGGGAGGATATAGAGAGATTGGAACATTTATGCACTGTGGATGGGACTGTAAAATGGTACAACTGCTACGGAAGGCAATACAAGAAACAAAATATGATCAAGAGGTGATGGTGATAGAGGAAGTGTAGGCTGCTCTGGAGCACCTGGCAAAAAAATAAGGCCCCAGGAATTGATGAAATACCCGTTGACATGTTTCAACAAACAAATGCTGACCTAGATGTACTCACCAGCATGTACCAACAAATCTGGAAGATAATTACCTGGTCAATTGGCTAGAAGAGATCCTATTTATTCCCATTCCAAAAAATAAAAAAAGGGTGACCCAACAGAGTGTGGAATTTATCGAACAATGTCACTAATATCACACATGAGCAAAATCCTGCTGAAGATTGTCCAAAAACGACTGAAAAAGTACATTCTCAGAGAACTACCAGAAGGATCCTGGCAGAACGCAAAGAGTATAAAAGGAATGTCTATCTGTATTTCATTGACTATGCAAAACATTTGACTGTGTGGATCACAACAAATTGAGGCTAACCCTGAGGAGAATGAGAATCCCAGAACACTTGATTGTGCTCATGTGAAACCTATTCTCAGACCAGGAAGCAGTCCTCAGAACAGAGCAAGGAAATACTGCATGATCCAAAAACAGGAAATTAGTGCATCAAGGTTGTATCCTGTCTCCATAACTCTTCAATCTATATGCAGAACCAAACATTCAGGAGGCTGAACTTTATGGGGAGAAATGTGGTTTTCAGGATTGGAGGAAGACTTATCAACGACATCTATTATGCAGATGACACAATCTTGCTTGCTGAAACTGAGGTGGACCTGAAGCACTTGCTACAGAAGGTCAATGACAGTAGTCTTCAATATGGATTTAAGACAAAGATTCTCACTGTAATTGGCAGCACCATGATAGATGGAGAAGAGATTGAGGTTGTTAACAATTACAGCTTGCTTGGCTCCACAATCAACACTCTTGGCACCAGCAGTCAGGAAATAAAAAAAGATGAATTGCACTGGGAAAATCTGCCATCAGGGACCTCTCTAGAGTAAAAGCAATGGTGTCAGTCTAGAGATTAAGGTATACCTGATCCAGGCCATTGTCTTTGCAATTACTTACTATTCATCACAGAGGTTAACAATGACAAAGGATGACAGCAGAAGAACTGATGCCTTTGAGTAGTGGTGCTGGAGAATTGTCTTGAACATACCTTGGACCACTAAGAAAAGAAAAAGGTCTATCTTGGAGAACGTGAAACCAATTTTCTACTTGGCGGCTTAGAATTTGAAGCTCCATCTCACACATTTTGAGCATGTGGCCAAGAGGGACCGTCCTTTGAGAAGGCCCTCATGTTTGTAAAAGTGAAGGGACAGTGCCGAAGAGGAATAAACCAGATGAGATGGATTGACCGGGTAACAAGGGCAATGCTGGTAGGTGAGACTGGCTTAGGACCAGGCAGGCTTCAGAGCTGTTGTATAAATTTATTGGTCTTAGAAGCTTTGTGCATAAGGATATGTGCTTTTTAGTGTGGGAGGATGAGGAACATTGAAATAATTTGTTCTTGAAAACAATGTATTTGAATTATATAAATAAGCTAGCAGAAAACTTAAAAAATAATAATTAATGAGGAGCTAAACATTTTAAATACCCTTACCCTCAAAAAGAGAAAGCAAAGCAGGTGTCATCTAGTTAATTCCAGTCAGGGCAACTCCACGTGTATCAGAATTGAATTGTGCATCACAGGTTCTCAGTGAATGTTTTATTAGAAGTAGATTGCCAGGACTTTCTTTCACCATAGAATGATCTTCAGCCTTTATCCTCTCAATAAGCCACCAAGCCTATAAGTATGTTAATTATAAGAGATGCCCTATTTTCAAGCCAACTGGAGATTATTGTATTCTAATACATATAGTTATATAAAATCAAGAGATGAATTGCATTGGGAAAGTCAGCTATCAGGGACCTCTCCAGAGTACTGAAGATCAGCGACATCAGGCTAGAGACTAAGGTGCGCCTGATCCGGACTATAGTCTTTGCAATTATGTGCTATGCATCAGAAAGCAGCACAGTGACTAGGGATGATCGAGAATTGATGCCTTTGAGCTGTGGTACTGGAGAAGAGTGTTGAATATATCATGGACTGCTAGGAGAACAAACAGGTTTGTCCTGGAGAGGGTGAAGCCGGGCTGCTCGTTGGAGTCAAGGATTCTGAAGCTTTGACATACTTTGGGCATGTTGAAAGGAGGGACCAGTCCTTGGAGAGAGACATCATGATTGGGAGAGTAGAGGGACAGCGCAGGAGAGGAACAGCCTCAATGAGATGGATTGATTCAGTGATTAGGGTAGTGGGAAAAGGTGTGTCAAAGACAATGAGGTTGGCACAGGATAGAGCAGGGTTTAGGGCTCTTGTTCATAGGGTTGTTTTGAGTTGCAAGTGACTCGACGGCACATAACTATAACATATATAATTTTGGTGGTTTACTTTAGAACTCACGTTGTTGAAGTGTTTTTTTCCTTCCTTTCTTATTTAAAATAATACTTTTAATCTACTGTTTAAATTTTTATTCATTCTTGATATGCATGCAAATTACCCAGCCTCATAACCTCTCATTAGAAAGTCATTGGACAGAACTATATTACCAAGTTGACAGTCTATGCCAGCTAATCATACATAGTGGTTATCCATTAAATTTATCATTTACTATTATGACTGTAATTTTATTTTAATGGAATAAGAATGAGATAATAAATTCTACAGAAAGCACAGCTTTCATGGAGGGCTACGTTACACGGAGTAACCAAACATCAGACAACTTCTCAATTTATTTAACTTTGTGTGATTCCCAAAGTCAAAAGCTAGACCAGTTTTTGAGGCTGAATTTTCTAGGTAATTGCCTCAAACTTCAGTTCAATTTGATAATAAAACTTACATATCCAACCTCTTGGTCCCAGATCAATGAGAATATGAGCACTAAGAAAAGTGAATCTTTGCAAATAGCCTTTTAAATTAAAGGTCAATTTGATATCAGTTGAGGCAAATGGAGTATAAAATCGACAATCTCTCAGAACTTTTCCAAGTAAGGGTTTTTTCACTAGTGTTTGCTATCTTTTAGAATCTAACACAGCTGGAATATGTAGTCACTTGACCTTCTATGAATTGTTATCTGCCTGTGTGTATCACCATTATCCCACCTTCAAAGAAGTATATATTTGCATACAATTGATTACCTAAGAAGTATTATTTGAAACAATTTTTAATCAAAGATAAGAAAGAAAACAAAGATCACCTTAACGTATCTATATTTGCCATAAGGTAATCTCTTTCTATTTCTGTATAAAAACATAGATACAACTTTACTTGCAAAAGTTAATTTATACTATAACATATATTTGCAATTTGCTTTCCCTACCCCTTATACTATGAATCTTTCTAAATCAATTAAATGCTTCTGTAACTGTTTTAAATGGATCTACGGAATTCTTTTTTACACATAAATCACAATTTATTTATTTAGACTTGCATAGATCAATATTCAAGCTATTTCTAATTTTGCATTTACAATGAGCAAATATTTTTGTGTATACTATTGCTCATATCCTTGACTATTTTTCAGGTTAATTTCCAGAAGCAAAATGTTTGCATAAATGGACTAAGAATTGAATTGTGTGTCCCAAGTATGAGTTGAAATTTCTACCTCATGTTATTTACAAATGCAATTCCATTTGGAAACAGGATTTTCTTTGTGAGATTGTTGTGGGCAAATTGGAACTGACTGATATCTGACCTTCCACTGGCTTTTCAGAGGCAGTAAATTCTTCTGGGAGGAATTCCTCTTCTTTCTCCAGTGTAGGGTATGTTCTAAATGGAATTGCTCCTACGCAATAAAAAGAGCTGATTAGTCACAGAAGAGATGTTGTTGTCTGGTTGTTGTTATGTGCAACTAATCCAAAAGCTGTATTTTTCTGGTAGTTGGAATCCACTTGCAGCATGGTGGGAGAAAGATGGAGAATTTACTCCTTTGATATTTAAGGCCCTGGAAATGAGGTACATGGTGGGTCACTTAAGTGTTATAGTTTCATGCGATTGAGTTCTGAGGTTTCTCTTCTTTTTCTAAATTTTGTCATTTGTTTGTTTTAAGTGGTTCTTTGATAATTTCTGGTACAATCATGATATCACTAGTATAACCATTTGCTGAGTGGTTGCTGATACCAGGAATAAAATCTCAGAGATAATAATGGAGTTTTTTTTAAGAAATTCCAAGTTCTAGTGGCCCAGTAGTAAGGAATTGTGATGCCAATCTAAAAGTATGAATCTGTCAATTGGTCCGAGGGAAAAGGTTGGGCAATGTCCTCCTCTGGGACTGACTCTGGAAGCCCACTGGAGGGTCAGGTAGGAGCTGGTTCCTGCTCAATGGCCCAGAACAACAAGAACAGCATCAATAACAACATTAAAGACAAATATTTGCAAGGGGAAATATAATTCCATCTATATGGTTTTAAAATATTTCCACTACCAAGTTTCCATGGAATTATTTTAATTGAAACAATACAGTGATAATAAGCACAGAAACATGTTTGTTGATATGTATATTTATATTCAGTCTTTAGAATATTATCTTATGCCAAGAGGTATTCACTAAATATTAGTTGGAGGGAGCTCTGGTGGACTAGTGGGTAAGGAGTTACACTGCCAACCCAAAGGCAAGCGGTTAGAATACACCAGCGGCTCTGAGGAAGAAACCAATTTCCTCTTGTGTGACTTGCAGCCTCTGAAAGCCAGTTTAAAGGTCAACTATGGGTCACTTCCAAGTTGAAGGCACAAATAACAACAATAAATATTAGTTGTATCACAGTTGTCTAGTGTATGCTTTCTTGTCACTCATTTTCTTTCACCTTTTATGTATCTCATATAACTGTATGTAAAACAAAAATGTACTTATTTGTTTTCATTACTAGAAATTATTGCATCGTATTTACAAAATGAGTTTAGATTATTTAGATTTATCTAGACATAAGATTTCTCCTACAAAGCTCTCATTTCATGTACATATACCTACATCTACATGCACATGCCTCTGGGAAGTTGTATGCTTTACTATAGCATATCCAATGACAAAATTTCAGTAAGCCTGAGTTTGACTTATGAATTTTAGGGATGATGGACTAATATATTTTTCCTGAGCTCTCCATGTTATACACAGACTCTGTGTGTGTGTGTGTGTGTGTGTGTGTGTGTAATGTAAATATGTCCTTATTGCCTCAAATTTGTTATCTGAGCCTATTTATAAAAGAACACCATAAAGTAATTTTGCCTATTTATTAAATTGTCCCACCATCTTGTATTTAATATTTTTTCTTCAGAGCTTATAAGAAAATATAATTACACTTATAAATTATGAGAAGATAAATATAAAACCCAAAAACCTGTATAGCTCAAGAAAATGACTGTAACTGTTGGCACATATGTTAATTCAAATAACATCTGATCTGTTAGAAAATATTAGCTTCAAACTAGAAAGAAGACTACAAGATTTCAAACTAGAAGGAATTATAAGAATTTATCGTCACTTCTTGATTAGTTAAACTAACAGAATGCAAACCTGGAATATATAACTTCTTTTCAGGAGAAATTACAACTGTATCATATAAAGTGTTTAGTTTATGCAGCAGTGAAAGACTACATATTGTATGGGGTTATTATTAATAGAATGTAAGAAACTGAAAGCTGATTTAGAGTCTAGAGCTGCCTGGGCTGCTTCCTTAATTTAAATCTTTCCCTTTTATGTACTGGATGTGTGATATTGAACAACTTGGGTTATTTCATTAGGTTTCAGTTTCTTCATTCAGTAAATGGAAAGAACACTACCATCTTTCTCAGAATGTTATTAATACTATTAAATATCTTAAAATGTAAAGCCCTTGCATGGAGTATAATACATAGTGAGTACTCACTAAATGTTGTCTATTAGCTTTGTTGTTTTATTGTGAACGTGGACCTCAAGGAGCATACCATCTCCTAAAAGAAGAATCAGATGGTTCTTTTCAGAGCCTGTGCACTACAACTGTATATCTGATGTATAGAGCGGGAAAACAACTACTTTGGCACTGATGTACTTTCAACGAGAGGCACACATGCATCACCATCAAGACTTCTCAGAATTACAATCCTATAGGTATCATTTAAGGTCTCAGACCAAGCAGTTTTCTGAACCCAAAGCACTAATAAAATGAAGCTGAACTCAACACATCACTGCACTTGCCAATTTCTCAGCCAACATTGGCACACTGGAGTGATTGTGACACAGATTTCACACATTCAAGAAACAAAAAAACATCAAGGGCTCAGAACTAAGAAAGTTCACCACTAAACAGAGTAGAAGTGGAGAAGGTGATAAAACTGTTCTAAGAAAGCATGCTGATTTCTAGTTTGGATAAACAATTACAAAAACTGTTCTCAAACTCCATTGCTAATTCATTTTAGTATAAATGAGTGAGCTGAGAAAGGCTAGAGGAGAGTCATTAGTAATCCTAGGACATCGTGCACTGTTCTCCGGAACAGCCAAGGACAACAATTCAAGAAGCAGGGGGTCACCTGACAAATCTGGGAGATGATAGGGGGAAAATATATTGCTCCTGATTTTCCTGTGTAGCACTTATTATCTTCTTCAGGCATTGATAATGTTGATGTCGAAAACAAAGCCAAGAGTGTATACTGCATGCATATGCGATACAGTTCACAGAATCACCTGATTTGACAAGTTACTTCCCAACACTTATTCCAAAAGGGCAACATTCAGTCTTAATGAAAACAGATGAAGTGTGCCAGCCACATCATATATAAAAGTCTGATACTCTATGACATGCCTGACTTGCCTCATTCTCTCTTTCTCTCCCTTTTACAAGTTGGTATTTTTCAAAAGATATCATTAATCTAGAGCTATGCTGCCATCCAATTTGACAAGCCTTCTGAGCCCTCACAGGAGACTGGAACCTGCAGAAAAGGACTTGCAACATTTTAAAAGAAAGCAGTTTGTAATGTTGGTCTTTGTTATTTCATGAAAGTTTGATTTGTTTGTTCCTAAGGAATAAATTTGTATTGTGAGTTACATGATAGCTGTGGTGTTCAACTGAATAACTTCTGAATAAAATAATAATTATCTCTTAAAATACTAGTAATTTTACATATATTGATTTATGTTTATATTATTTCTCCTCTCCTATGACTTTCAAAATTGGGAAGGGTGTACGCCAGGGATGCATCCTGTCTCCATACCTTTTCAACATGTATGCAGAGCAGATTATCCGAGAGGCTGGGCTCT
>NW_006399760.1:26741317-26753864 GCF_000299155.1 Elephantulus edwardii | reverse complement strand
GTTAATTACTCATAAGCAGCAGTATAAAAACATAGAATTGCATCTAAATTCTATTTGAGATATAAATAACTTTTCATAGATTAAAAACTTGAGGTTCAAAAAATGGTCATTTGATTTGTGTGACATACCATGGATGATAAGTGAAAGAGCTTTGGAATACATAACTTGGTGTTCTTTTTATTCATTTATTTATTCAAAATACTCTTTTTGTCTGTATTGGGTTATATACAGGTTGGTGATAATGTTACAATATTGGACAAAAACTGCTAGTTCTTGTTTTATGAGCTTAATCACTCAACTCTTCATATAAGTGTAAAATTACAAATGAATGAATTTGAGAGATATATAGGATGCGGGAGCACAAAATCATGATATAGATGGAGAAATGATTGAGACTTTCAGTGACTTCATCTTACCTAGATTCACAATAAGTATACTTGGTGCCAGGAGATCAGGGGACATATAGCACTGGGAAAGTCTGTAGTTATAGGTCTCATCAAATGATTGAGAAATGATGATATCAGTTTGAGAATGAGGGCCATGATCTTTCTAGTCACTTGCTATGCTGCTGAGAAGTGGATGGACAAGGAGTAAGGATGACAGAAGAATTAATGCCTTTGAGCTGTGGTGTTGGAGAAGAGTGTTGAATATACCGTGGGCTGTCGATATAACAGACAGCTATATCCTGGGGAAGGTATAGCCAGAGTACTTCTCGGAGTTAAAGTTGTTGAAGCTTCAGTTTGCATATATTAGGGCATGTTGCAAGGAGAAGTTATTAATTGGAGAGGGACATCATGCTTGGGGAGGTGGAGGGGTGGCAAAGGAGAGAAAGACCCTCAACTTGGTGGGTTTACACAGTGACTACAGGGATAATCTTAAGGGTTTAAATGTGTCAGAGATTGAGAAGATGATACAGGATAGGACAGGGTTCACATTGGTTTTCCATAAGGTTGTAGTGAATTGTACTCTACTAGATAACATCTAACAAGAAGAAGAAGAAGAAGAAGAAGAAGAAGAAGAAGAAGAAGAAGAAGAAGAGGAGTAGAATAGGTAACTGTTAGAGAAATGTAGGTCAAAGGTAAATGAGATTGTGCAAAGAATACAGTAGGCAGGCATTACAGTGAGTGGTATTTGGTCTTAGCTTCTGGTTTTAATCAGAGATACACTGATCAAAGATGTTGTTTTAATCAGTTGCATCTTACCAAGGTTTCAAAACTCACAATCATCTAGAAGGTTTCAAGTCCCTATTGTTGTCAAATGCCATCAAGTCAAGGATGACTCATAATGACACTATGAAGAGCTGATCTGAACCTTGCCCTGTCTTGTGCCATTCTTATCACCTCTGACACATTTGAGACCATTGCTGAAGCCACTGTGTCAATTCATCTCTTTGTGGTTTTCTTGCTCTTTGCTGACCTGCCTTTCATCCAAGCATGATGTCCCTTTCTAAGGAACGGCTTCATCTAGCTACAGGTCTAAAGTATGAAATCCTTGCCACCTTTTCTCCAAGAAGCACCTCTCTGCACTTTTTCCTATACATATTTGTTTGTTCTTTTGGCAGTCCACATGATATTCAGCACTATTCTCTAGCATCATTACTCAAAGACATCAATTCTTCTTCTGTCATTCTTATTTATTTTCCAACTCTCTGATACATAGCAGGTTATTGAGAAGACAATGGCCTGAATTAGGTACACCTTAATCTCCAAACTGATATCATTGATTTTCAGTATTTTGGAGAGGTCTCTGACAGAATACATATCCAATGTAATATGCTTCCTTATTTCCCAAATGCTAGTACCAAAGCTATTGATTGTTGATCCAAGCAAGAAAGAATCCTTAATAGCTTCAATTCTTTCTCCATCTATTCTAATGTCAACACTGATAAATTTCAAGAAGTACCATATGAACAAAAGCTATATGAAGTACCATATGAATATAAAGGATAAAGTTCAAGCTTCACTGAAGGCATTGACAAGAAATAAGACATTAGGTATCAATGGAATACCACTTGATACATTTTAACTAAAAGATGCAGCCATAGTTATGCTCAACAGTTTATGCCAGAAAATTTGGAGGACATCTAACCAGCCAGCTGACTGGAAGAGATCCATTATTTGTCACTATTCCCAAGAAAGGCTCTCCAGTAAGATGTGGAAATTATCAACAATATCATTAATATCTCATGCAAGCATAATACTGTTGAAGATCATTCAAAACAGAAAAGGAGGGAGGAATGATGTACATTGCATTGAAACATATGACGCCGGTAACTGTTTAAAAGGGATATATGAATGGGTATTCTTGTCATTACAGAAGTCCAGAGTGAAGGCTGTATAATGGAGTGGACTTGGGAGGAAGGATTGCATAACAATGAAAGAGTTTTTATTTTACTTTTCAAGGAGAAGAGTGAATTGGGGAAGGGTTTGCAGAGAGAAAAGTACAACAATGAATGATTGGAAACCCTAAGTCTTTGTAAACTTTCATTAAAATTAATTTTAAAAAATGGCTAGAATAGTATATTGACAGAGAACTACCAGAAGTTCAAGTTGGTTTTAGAAGAGGCTATGACACTGCGGATATCATTGCTGATGTCAGATGGATATTGGCTAAAGGTAGAGAATACCAGAAGAATGCCTGTTCTGTTTTATTAATTATGCAAAACCATTTGACTGTGTGGATCATAACAAATTATGGCTCACATTGAGAAAAATGGGAATCCAGAACACATAATTGTGCTCATATAGAATCAGTACCTAGACCAAGAAGCTGTTTTCCAAGCAGAACAAGGTAACACTGCGTGATTTAAAATTAGGAAAAGTGTGCATCAGGATTGCATCCTTTCTCTAATACTTATTCAGTCTGTATGTTGAGCAAATAATTCACAAAGCCAGACTCTGTGAGGAAGAATATGGCATCAGAACTGGAGGAAGACTCATTAGCAACCTGTGTAATGCAGGTGATATTATGTTGTTTGCTGAAAGTGAGGAGACTAGATTATCAACTGCTTTCTTCAGAATATCAAAGACTACAGCCTTCGGTACAGATTACAGTCTCAAGATCAAGAAAACAAATGTCCTCACCACAGTACTGACAGTCCAAGTCATAGAGTTGAGTTTCTGAGGAAGGAAGTCATAAGGGAAGGAAACAGTCCCTTTTCTCTTCAGAACAGTCTATGATGGATTCAAACTTTTCAGGAGACACATTTTTGGGTTATCTGCACAACTTGGTAAAGACTACTGGAACTCCTTTAGCAAGGATAAATGAATGATCGATGAGGAAGATTAATTCAGTGCCACTACAGTTCTTGGGCTTCACTGCTATCCACAGGTGAATTCAAACTACATCTTGCTCTGCAGGAGAAAGATGGGTTATCTACTCCTGGGCAATCTGTAGCTTCAGAAATTCAATGGAAGGTCAGCTATGAGTGGGTTGCAATTAGTGTCTTTTGGGGTGACTTATTTATTTCCATGGTTTTCATCTTTAATGAATAGACTGGAAAATGAAACATAAACAGCCTCACTTCCTTGTACTTACATAGTGAAATTTTTCCTCTTGAAATAGAATCTTAAATTGCTTCTAATCAGTAGAATATGACAAAAGTGACAGTTTGTTAGTTCTATGTTAATGTTACATAAGATTGTAACATATCTGCCTCACAGGTTCTCTATTGACTCTCTCTCTCTGACTTTGATAAATCACCCGCCATGCTTTTGTTTGTCGTTTAGAGAGATTCAACAAAACAAGAAGCTGAGATTGATGCAGAACCAATAGTGAGAAAAGTGCTGAAGCCCTGACTCTGACAATGCTATATATAAATAAATGTTGTCAATAACCACATGACTATGGAAGTAAATCCTTTCACAGTTAAACCCAGGGATGAGATTGCATCTCTGACTGACATCTTGATTGTAGGTATGTAAAAAACATCATCAGGATCCATCTAGGCTTTATGATCTCCTAGCTCATAGAAACTGTGAAAGGATATATTTTGATTTTTAAGTCACTAAATTTGTGAGAATTTTTATATAATAATGAATAATTGTTCCTGGTAGGCATAGCATTAAGCCATTGTGATGAGAATAAATCTCTCAGAAAACTAAGGAACAATTCTCGAAGGAAGGTTATCAATTTTTTCAGATTATTTAATTTTTTTAATAATTACATTCTTTTAAAAGTATCATAAAATCTGGACCCTTGGAAATATTAATACATAATAATTTAAGGACTCATACAAAGTATCCAGACATCTATTTTCTAAAACATTGTACCAACCTTTAAAAGCATTATGTTGAACTCCATGGAAAATGAACACTTAAAGTGTCAAATCACAGTTTTTTGTGAGTGAATGATCTGTACATAAAAATGATGCACATATAAGCTTGAATCATAGGTTTATAGTTTATTAGCCATGTGATAAGGAGCTATAGTGACCTAAGGAAAAGTTTTGCTGCCAACCCAAAGGTGGGTGGTTTTAATCCACCAACTGCTCCATGAGAGAAAGATGGATAATCTCATCACATGAGATTTGTAGGCCTTGAAAATCAACTGGTGGGTCAGCTATGAGTTAGTTTTGACTAAATAGTATAAAACAACAAACTATATGATTTAAAAAGAAAAACCACAACACTACACAACGTTGTTTTCCTGACTTTTCTCCAATAATCATTTCTACAGATGAAGTCACTATGATTCCTGGCTAGATCATCAGATGAGTTTCATGTGTACAGTAACAGTGTTGTTGTTTGGTTTTTAAGTGTTATTTTCAATGAGACTGTGACATCAAATGGTTTCTGGCTGAAAGCAGAAAATACCACAAAAATGTCTATTTATGTTTTATTGACAATGCAAAGGCATCTGACTGTGTGGATCCTAGTACATTATGGCTAACATTGAGAAGAATGGGAATCCCAGAACACTTTATGCTCATATAAAACCTACACCTAGATCGCAAAGCTATTGTCCTAAAGTAGCAAAGGAGCAATGCATGGCTTAAAATTAAGAAAGCTGTGTCAGTGTTGCATCCTCTCTTCATATTTATTCAATCTGTATGCTGAACAAATCATTAGAGGAGTTGGGCTTCATAAAGAAGAATGGAAAATGAGAGGAAGACTCATCAACAACCTGCATTATGCAGATGACATAATCTTGCTTGCTAAAGGTGAGGCAGACTTGTAGTACTCGCTGTATCAACATTTAAAAAAAAACACAACAGAAATCTTCATCACTAGACTAATAGATAACATGATGATAAATGGAATAAAGATTGAAACTATCAATGATTCCATCTTACATGGATTCCCAATCAATACATTTACACCATCCGTCAGGAGATCAGGAGATGTAGCTCAATATGAAAGTCTGAAGAGAGGGACTTATCAGAATTACCAAGGAGCAATGATGTCAGTTTAGACTAAAGTGCACTTGATTCAGGCCATAGTCGTTTCAATACTTCTGAGAGCTGGACAACAAATAAGGACAACAGAAGAAGAATTGGTGTCTTTGTGCTGTGGTAGAGTACTGAATATTCCATGGAAAACAAAAACAAACAAACAAACAAATCCCCAAATAACCGTATCTTGGGAAAAGTACAGCCAGAATACTCTTTTGAAGCAAAGATGACAAAGCTTTATCTCACATACTTTAAAACGCTATTAGGAGAGGCTATTCCTTGGAAAGGGATACCATAGTTGGAAAAGTTGGCAAAAAAAGAAAGACAATCAGATTGACTAACACAGTGGATATAGCAAAAGGGTCAAGTATGTCAGAAGTAATGAGGATGGCACAGGATAGGACAGGATTCAGATACATTGTTCATAGGGATGCTATGAGTCACACTCAACATCATCTAACAACAGTTACAATAGTATGTGATGCATGAATCATTGTACAAAATTCAGTCATTTTATCTCCAGTCTCATTTCTGTTACCAAATCCATACTATATGACTACCAGTCCCTCTTTTTTGTTTCTACTTTTTGTATTTCAGTCATAAATTATTATTAGTACACCTTGATTATACACTCAGTCAATTTCAGACTGCAAAAGTTGGTAGAAATCATAAATGTTTTCTTCCTGGGCTTCAATTGTTGAAGCACATATTTGAGTAATAGTTATATTAACAGGTCTACAATCCTGAATGTGCTTACCAGTCTGTGAAAAGAAATTTGAAAGACAGCTAGCTACCTGGCCAACTGACTGCAAGAGATCCACTATGCTTGGAAAATTGGAGGGTCAAGGTAAGAGAAGAAAATCGTTAACAAGATGGATTGACACAGTGACTGTAACAACTGGCTCTAGTATATTAGAGAGGATGAGGATGGCACAGCTTAGGGCAATGCTCATATCTGTTGTTCATAGGATTGCTATGAATTGTGGTTGATACGTGACACCTAATAACAACTTTAGTGATATGGGATAAAAGAGTTAATGAAGCAAATTTATAAAATAGTGGTGGAATTAATTAGGTGATTTATGCAAAATTCCTCTCACAGAGTGAGAATTCAGAAATTTTACGTACTATCACATGAGAAAATTTAAGATTTTTTGAGCTATTTTTGGGCAAAGTATTTAATAAACTAACACTGAATTAGGACGCTCCAGTGGCTTATAGCAAGAAGCTGCACTGCAATTCCAAATGCATGCAGTTCAAATTCACCACCTGCTCCGTGGGAGAAGAATGGGCCATCTCCTCCCATGCAATTAACTGCTTCTGAGAACCAGAAGGTCAGCTATGGGTTGGTTTTGACTTAACAGTAATACAACAACCACAACAACACTAGATTACCATTTTAATTATTCTTATTGTATTTTAGAAAAGAAAATATGGTTCTTTTTATATGCCTCTTGTTGGAGTTGGGAAAACTTCTAATATTTAGATATTTTAATGCTAGGTCAAATGTTTACTATTCCATATAATAGTCATTAAGCCAGGATTTTATGAATATTTCATTGGGATCAATAATCTTAATTCCTCTAATCTGTTTTTATGTAGTGCTTAATCTTGCACTGCTTTCTTCTACCCACTGTTCACTGTTTACCAAGTTAACAGGCACTCTACAAGGCAGTGTTATAGCTTTCATTGCAAATTTCTAAAGGACATTAAAATTGCATGGTTATTATGCATTATAATTAAAGAGTTCTGCTTGACAGTAAGCCAACAGTGGATTTCAATATTTACAGAATACAGATACTGGGTCCTTACTCATATTCAATAATTATTAACACATGACTATACTTTACATTGTAAATAGTTTTCAGATAATTAACTTTTAGAGGTTTATTTTAGACATAAAACATGAGAATCAAACAGCCTTCTAAGGATCTGAATCTGTGAGAGCATATTAGATAATGCTAATAGTCCAAAAGTGAATTTCTTATGACTAATTACTCTAAAATAATGCTTTGATGTTCACCCATAATATCAAGAGCAAGAGCTCCACTATTGAGAAAAATGGACTATGGTGGCAGAAATGATAAAAATTTTGAATACTAGCTAAAAGGTCGGTGACTCAAACCACCTAGATGCTTTTTTGAAAAAAACAAGGTTGGCAATTTTCTTTGAAAAGGCTAGTCTTCAAAACCCACATGGTGGTTCTTCATTGCACATAGGGAGTATCCATGGGTCAAAACTTATTGGAGGGAAGGTAGTAATGGCAATACAAAAATACTGTTAAAAATATTTCATCAGTCTGGGTGGCCAGGTGTTAAGAAGCTGTGCTGCAATTCCAAAGACATGTGGTTCTAATCTACCAGGTGTTCCGATAGACAAAGATGGGCAATTTCCTCCTATCAATTACTGCCTCTGAAAAAATCCGCTAGTGGGTCAGCTATCAGTTGGTTCCTATGTGGCAGCACACAACAATGCCAAAATGAGAGAAAGCAAGCAAGCTCCATGGTTTTACACATGTCAGATTTGTTACTAGAGTACATTGTTAGTTCTTAGCTACTATGATGTGTGTTTTGTTATTGTACAAACCATAATGTGTTTATTATCAAATGAGGTAATGAAATTAAATTTAGAAGATGTTTTATTTTGTCTTTTTAAATTGTTGCTGATATGGTCTTGTTGTTTACTTTAAGAGCATATATATTTCCATGAACTTCTTATTATATGTTGTTGATTGTCTTCGAGTCTAGCACAACTCACAGTGAACATATAAACAAAAGGCCTGAAACCCCTCTACAACTATCGACTTTTATCAAAGTTCATAGAGTTTCCGGAGGCATGTTGTGTAGGAAGTGGATATGCTTTGAAATGATTATTGTTCTTTTGGTTTAATTTTATATTTTACAGTCTTAAATTTTCCGAGGCCTAGTGCATTACATGTTGCACTGCTATCTAAAAGGTTTATGGTCTGAAGCCACCAGTGATTTTATCAGAGAAAGATGAAGAATTTTCTCCCATAAAGATCTACAACATAAGAACCTTGATGGAGGGCCGTTATGAATCAGAATGGACTCAATCACAAGAGCACATTTACTTATTTCTTTTTTAAAAAAATGTGTTTTTTAAACTTTAAATGCATGGAGAAAATTCATATTCATCCATGTTAATGTAGAAGCCTCATAACAAAAATGTACAGATCTGTAGACAATCTAAGGAAAATTATCTTGACTTGGTGACAAAAACTCAACCCAAATCCAAGGACTTAGAAGCAATTCCAGCTCACAACAACCCTGTAAGACAGAGAACAACTGCCCCATCGGGCTCCAAGGCTGTAAATCTTTACAAAAGTAGACAGTCACATTTTATCCTGTGGAATAACAACTGTGTTCTGATTTTTGACCCTTCATTTAGGAACTAAGTGTTTAACTATAGCAAAAGAAGAACTCCTGGTATTGTAATACTTTTAAAAAACCAACTTATAAAAATCATATTGGTTTGCATGTAAAGTTTATATACACTGTGTTTCATACATTCGTACATTCACATTGTATTTCATATTATCATTCCTATGTGGTGTTTTGTGATACATACTTCTAAAAATGTATCATTGTAATAGTACATGAACTGTCCAACCAGTTTGTACTGTGTATTTGACATGAAAGAGATCTTATCTGAGAAAATGTGCAGCTCTACATCTTATGTCTTATATGAGGAAATCTCATATAAAGAACTAGGATTCCTTGTTTAAGTCTCTCAGACAGGATTTGAGATGGTCATCTTTTATATCAGAAGATCTCTTCATATAAAGAACTGGATGTGACAGCTATTTAAAACTGGATTTGACAGTTTTCAGACAGGATTTGAGGTGGTCATCTCTTATGAAGTCTCTTTACATAAAGAACTGGTATTCCTTGCTTAATTTTCTCAGACTAAATTTAAAATGGTCAATAAGTCTGCATAAAACAGTCAGGAAATCAGGAAATATTTGCATCAAATGTTTAAGGAACAATGTTGTCAACTTGAGGACTAAGGTATGCCCGATTCAGGACATCATCTTTCTTTTCTATCACTTGCTGTGCATCTGAGAGCTGGACAGTGAACAGGATTAATAGAAGAAAAATTAATGCTTTTGAGCTGTGGTGATGGAGAAGAGTACTGAATATCCCATGAGCAAATAATTTGAGAATCTGGACTGTTGAATCTATCAATGAATCTATCAATAAAAATGAGGTATAAGGAAAAAGGAAGACCCTCAACAAACTGTTATGCAGATGACACAACTTGCTTGCTGAAAATGAGGAGGGTTGAAATGCTTGCTACAGATGTTTAAAGACTTCAATATGGATTATATCACAACATCAAGAAGACAAAAATTTTCATCACCAGGCCTTTAAGCAACACCAGGACAGATTAAGAAAATATAATTGTAAACAATTTTATCTTAATGGTACACATTTGCAATAAGAAAGTCCAATGTTAAGGATATCGCCAAATTACTGAGGAACAATAATGTCATTAAAGACTAAGGTTCATCTGATCCAGTCAATGGTCTGTTGCATCATTAACTATGCATCTGAGAGGTGTACAACAAATAAAAATGACAAAAGAAGAATTGATGCTTTTGAGTTGTGACATTGGAGAAGAATACTGAATATTTTTTGGATTGTCAAAAGAATACACAAATATGTCTTGGAGCATGTCTGGCCAGAATGCTCCATGGAGACAAGGTAGATGAAGCTTCATCTCACATAGTTTGGGCATGTTGTTAAGAGAGGAATTCCTTGGAAAAGCACTGAGGGCCTTGTGGCAAGAAGCTGCACTGCAATCCCAAAGGCACATGGTTCGAATTCACCGGCTGCTTTGCAGGAGAAGGATGGGCAATCCCCTCCCATGCAATTAACTGCCTCTGAAAACCCACCAGAGGGTCAGCTATAAGACAATTCTGACTTGGCAGTACACAACAACAACAACATTCCATGGAAAGGGACATGATGCTTGGAAAAGTGGAGGGTCAGCAAAAGAGAAGAAAAGACCCTCAATGTGATGAATTGACACAGCAATAGCAGCAATGGGTTTGACTATGTCAGAGAGGAGGAAGGCGCAGGTTAGGACAGAGTTCAGATCTCTTTTTTATAGGGTCTCTATGATCCATACTTGATTTGATGGCACATAACAACATTACTATAATAAAGTATACTATCATTTGCATATTTGTTAATTGTGTCTTTATACTTGAAGTGAAACCGCTTATAGTTTATTTTTATCTATTGCTTGAACCTCTTGATTCTCTAGGACCAGTCAAGTGAATGGCACATTTTAGGTAACAAAAAAGTGTTCATGAACTGAATGGATGAATGAACTATCTCTCTCTCTTTTTTTTTAGTCCCAATAACACATTTAGAATATTTATATTTGTGTAAATTTAAATTGTAAAAAAGGCCACCCTGAGGTGGAACTCACTAGAAACCACCCTACAACAACATGCACATATCTTTTTTTTTAAACCTTATTTACTTCCTGTTCTCCTCTAGGCTTTAGGCAAGTCTATTTAAAGAATTTAACATTATTGCCTAGATTAAAGTCATAAGTAATTCTCTCTTTATTGCTAAATGTAGAGAATCTGGATTTTATTTTGTTAGGGAAAAACAAGAGAAAGTTAATCCTGTTTTAGTGTGTTTTAAAGGGCAACCAATTCTATGATTTAGAAACAAAATGAGATTTTGAAAATTTCCCCATACTAAAAAAAAACAAAAATTCCCCATACCCATAAGCATAAATTATAGACTCATTGAAAAGATCCTTGTTGTTAAGTGTCATTTAGTTGCCTCAGATGTATAGAGATCTTGCAGGCAACAGATAGAAACCTTGTCTAGTTTTGTACCTGTCCCACAGTTAGGTGTGTTTAAGTCTATAGTCACAGTCACCCCACTAATTCATCCCATTGAGGGTCTTCCTCCCTTATACATAACAAAGACCATGAATAGAATCCAAACAAATAAAAAAAAAATAGTCCCATTAAACTAAAACTCATCTTTATTTAGAATTACTACTACACAATCTTTTAGTTTAACATTTGAGATGTAAGCCTCCCTACTTTCCTCACTGGCTTCTAGTCACCTGTGAAAGAAAGGTTATTTCAGAGTTCCCAGACTACAAAGACTAGGAAGAAAGATCTGGCAACTTACTTCTGGAAAAGAAAATGATCATTGAAAACTTTTTGAATGTCAGGATAACATTTTCTCACATAGTACCAGAAGAAGAGCTTGAGAATGTAAGCCTTAACAAATGGTGAATGACTTATTTTTCTCTTTCAGAGAGGGGGGTGTGTTTGAACTGCCAACCTTTTGGTTAGCAACACAACACTATACTCATGATCATAGAGGTGTGGCAGACAATGTTTTTACATTATTTTTACGTGCTCATCTGCACATTCTGTCAATAGAGCCATGTAGATTATAGAGCAAACAGGGAGGAAATTTTTGAAAACTTAGCCATAATCAAACATCTTGAAGAAATGAGGATGGCAATCTCAGGGACATCAGGTCAATTGGCATAATAGAGGTGAGAAAGACAATGTTCTGTATCTTACTTTAGTGAGTAGTAACTAAGATCTTAAAATCTTTCAAGCTGTCAGTTTAGGTGCAACTATTGGTTTTCTCTCATCCAGAACAAACAAGGCTGAAGAAGAGCAAAGTATATTGTTCCCAAGCACTAATGGACCATGTGAACTTTAGTCTCCACAGAGCCAAGAGGAAAGAACTACAATTTCTCACTGTTTTGAAAGGTTCCTGATTGGGTGGGAGATAAATGTAGAACAAAACTCAGAATTATGGCAAAGTATGAGAATTCCAGGACATTTAATTGTGCTCATAAAGACCTGAACATAGACTAAATGGCTATTGTTAGAACAGAATGATGGAATACAGTGGGATTTAAAATCAGGAAAGGTATATGTTAGAGCTGTATTCAGTCTGTATGCTGAGAAAATAAGTATGATGAGTCAGAAATAGAGGGAGATTCATTCATATGTGGTCTGCAGTTGACACAATCTTTGCTTGTTGAAAATAAAGAAGACCTCAAGGACTTATAATGAAGATCAAAGAATACAGACAATCATATATATTGTTGTTAGGTGCTATCAAGTAGAGTATTACTCAT
>NW_006399760.1:26739059-26740958 GCF_000299155.1 Elephantulus edwardii | reverse complement strand
TTACTCCTCAGATTGACATCATTACTCCTCAACAATTTGGAGAAGACCCTAACTGCAGATTTTCCCAGTGCAAAGTGTCTCCTTATTTCCTGGTTGCTAGCTGTAAGAGTGTTAATTCCACTAGCGGGAATATACCCCTAAAGAAACCAGAATTGTCACCCAAGCAGATATATGCACACCTATGTTTATTTGTGCTTTGTTCACAATAGTAAAGAGTTAGAAACAATCCAAGTGCCCATCAATACATGAATGGGTAGAGAAGCTGTGGTATATTCACACAATGGGATATTATGCCACACTGAAAATCAAAGAACTCATGAACTATTATACAAAATGGGTGACCATGAAGGACATTATGTTGAGTGAAATATCCCAGTTTAAAAAAAAATACTGCATAATGCCACTGTTATAAAACAGTAGTGTTGAGGGAAACTAAGGAAAAAGGGGATAAATAATGTACATTACATTGAAACAGATGAGGAAGAGAACTATATAAAAGGACTAAATGATTAGGTATTATTGGCATGACAAGAGTCCAGAATAAGAGATGCATAGTAAAGTGAACTGGGGAGGTGGGAAGGGTTCTGTATAAAAATGAAAGAATTTTTTTTTCCAAAGAAAAAAGTGGACTGGCGGGGTGCAGGGAGGAAAATGTGCAACAATTAATCAGAAGATCCAAGTTTTCTATAAACTTTCATTAAAATCTCAATAAATAAAAGTGTTAATTATGGATACAAGCTGAAGTTGCTGAAAATTTTAATCTCCTCTCAATCTATCACAATATTGCTATTGCCTATCAGTCAAATGGTAAGAATCTTTGTTTTCTCAACACTGAGATGCAATCCTACTGAAAGCTGCGTTCCTTAATCTTCTGCAACAAGTTCTCAAGTCCTCCTCACTTTCAGCAAGTAAGGTTGTGTCATTTGCATAGTGCAGGTTATTGATGAATCTCCCTCCAAATCTGATGCCATATTTCTCTTCATAGAGTCAAGCTTCTCAAATAATTTGCTCAGTATACAGATTAAATAGGTATGGATAGAGAATACAACCCTGACACACTCGCCTTTTATTTTAAACCATGTAGTGTTCCACTGCTATGTTCACACAACAGCCTCCTAGTCCAGGTATAGGTTTTGCATAAGCACAATTAAGTGCTCTGTGACTCCCATTCTTCCAAGGTCAACAACTACTTGTTATGATCCAAACAGTCAAAAACCTTTTCATAGTGAATAAAGCACAAATAGACTTTTTTCTGGTATTCTTTACTTTCAGCCAGGCTCCATCTGACATCAACAATGATATCCCTGGTGCCACAGCCTCAACGAAATCCTTCTTGAACTTCTGGAAGTTCCCTTTTTATCTACTCTTCCCACTATTTTTGAATGATCTTCAGCAGTATTTTGCTTGCTTGTGATATTAATGATATTTTTTATAGTTTCCACACTCAGTTGTTTCACATTTCTTGGGAATTGGAACAAATATGGATATTTCATAATTTTCTAGCTAGATAGCTATCTTCCAAACTTTCTGTCTTAGACTGATACATTACAATTCAAAATAAATGAAACAAAAATTCTCAGAAATGGACCAATAAGGAACATTTTGATAAATGGAGAAAACCTTTACATTATTAAGGATTTCCTTTTCTTTATGTCTATAGTCAACACTGGTAGATAGATCTGTCAAGGGGCCAAGTGGTGTATTGCATCAGGCAAATTATCTGCAAAGACCTCTTTTAAGTATACAAAAGAAAAGGTGTCAGATATTAAACTGATAAGAACAGATACTACACTTGATCTTAGCCAAAAGTGGAAGAATATCCCTTGCTCATGGATAGGAAGACTCAATGTTGTGAAAATGGCAATACTACCAAAAGCAATTTACACATTTAATGCAATC
>NW_006399760.1:26721803-26737169 GCF_000299155.1 Elephantulus edwardii | reverse complement strand
AGACATTCGGATGGCGGGGGAAGAAGAACAAACTGGGGAGGAGGGTAGAGAGAATGGTGCAGCAATGAAGGAATGAAAACCCAAAATCTCTGTAAATGTTCATTAAAACTAATAAAATTGAATAACAATAAAAAAAAGAAAAGGTGTCATTTTGAGGTTGTAAGTTGTTGTTGTTGTTGAGTACCATCAAGTTGGAACCAATCTATAGCTGACATTCCAGTGGGTTTTCTGAGGCATTAAATAACATGGGAGAGAACATTCATCTTTCTACCCTGGGGTAGTTGGTGAGTTAGTGACAAGTACTTTTGCTTTGGCAGAGGCTGTAGGCACTCCAGGCAAAATCCATGATGTACTTATTTGCCCCATGTGAATCCAAAAATTAGAAGACAAATCTAGTTGGCTGATGAATAATTTGTGCATTTGGATTATGTATTGAAGAATGGTGAATACATTGTGAACTACCCAAAGAATTAATAACATAGTTTTTTGTTTTTTGAAAGATGTGCAGCCTGAATACTCCTTATAGGTGAGGATAGTAAGACTTCATGTTATGTACTTTGGACATGTAGTTACTTTCTTGAGAAGAACATCGTGTTTATTAGATGATAATTTTTTTAAAAAACTATCAACAAGATAGACTGCAAAAGTGACTGCAAAAACACACCTACGATGGTGAGGAATACATAGGACTGGATCGGGCAGTGTGTTGTTCTGTTTTATATAGTGATGTTAGACCTGACATGTTGGTTTCATATTTTTCCTTCTCCATAACGTATAATTGATTCTGAACTATAGTGACCCTTCATTTTGTTTTAGAGGTTGTAACTTCAACAGGTGTAGACCGTCCAGCTTTCTCACTTTGGCCTGGAGTTAGGTGACCTTTGGGTTAGCATACAAAACACTATGGAATATATCATCAGCTCTTCTATGCTTGTGCCTTCTTTATGGGTTGTTTTTCTTGTAGTTTATTATCTGGTCAGAAACAACCCATACCTGGCCTTCCAGAAGATTTTTAGATGCACTTGATCCCATGGGAGGAAATTGCTCATCCTCCTATCATGGAACAGGTTATGTATTTGATCCACTTGTGTATACTTCTGAGAGTTGGACAATGAATAAAGATGACAGCAAATGAATGCATGCCTTTGAGTTGCAGTGTTTAGAAGAATATTGAACATACCATGGACTACCAAGAGAACTAATAGGTCTGTCCTGGAGAAGGTGAAATTAGTTTGGTCCTTGGAGGGAAGGATTTTGAAACGCCATTGTACATGCTTTTGACATGTCACTAGAAGAGACCAGTCCATGGAGAAGTACATCATGGCATAGAAAAGGAAGACTTTGGATTAGGTGGATTGGCACAGCGATTGTAGCAATGGGTCCAGGTGTATCAGAGATGGTGAGGTTGGCTCAGGATAGGGCAAGGTTTAGAGCCTTGATTCATAGGGTCACTATTGGACATAGTTGAATTGATAGCACGTAATAAAATCTTCTCTGCGTCCACATTGTTGGAGAAGAGTACTGAATATCTCACAGAATACCAAAAGGACAAACAGACATGTCTTGGAAAAAGTATAGCCAGAGTGGTCTTTGGAGGCAAAAAAACAAAGCTTAATCTCACACACTTTGGGCATGTTGTTAGGAGAGGTTATTCCTTAGAGAGGGCTATTATACTTGGAAAGGTGAAGAGTTAGTGAGAGGAAAACCTTCAACCAGATCAACTGACACAGTGACTATTGTAATGGCTCGAATATGTTAGAAATGAGGATGGCACAGTATAGGACATGGTTCGGATCTGTTGTTCACAGAGTCACTATTAATCATATCCGATTCAACGGCACTTAACTATAACACTGTATCTATCTCTACCTCTCTATACAGTTGTGTGGTGGCCTAGTGGTAAGAAACTGTATTGTAATTCTGAAAGCATGCACTTTGAATCCACCAGCTGCTGTGCGAGAGAAAAATGGGCAATCTCCTCTCATGCCATCAACTGTCTCTGAAAATCTGCAAGAGGGTCACACATATATATATCTCATCCATCCATCTATCTACCTATCTACATATATATATCACACACATATATACCTCTCTCATATATCATACATATATAAAAGATTTGTGTATATTATACACAAATATATATACACACACACATACACACAAACACACACACACACACACACACAGATATATATATATCTGCATTACTTGCTAGGCATCAGAGAGCTGGACAATAACTCAGGTGCTGGAGAAGAGTATTGAATATACCACGGACTGATAAGGAAACAAACAAGTCCATCCTAGAGAAGGTGAAAAAAGGCTGCTCCTTGGAAGCAAGGATTTTAAAGTTTTGTCTGACATACTTTAGGCATATTGCAAGGAGTGACCAGTCCTTGGAGAGGGACATTATGCTTGGGAGGGTGGCAGGACAGAGCAAGAGAGGAAGACCCTCAATGAGATGGATTGACTCAGTGTCTTGGGTAATGGAGGCAGGTTTGTCAGATACAATGAAAGTGACTCATTATAGAGCAGGTTTTAGAGCTGTTGTACACAAGCACTCAAAAGCATATCCATTTAAATAAGCAAAACCCATATTTTATTAAATAGCATTGTTGTTCTTAGGTGATGTTGAGTTGTTTTAGACTCATAGTCCCCCTATAACAACAGAACGAAACAGTCCTGCTCCATCCGCATTAGTTCAGTTCATTATATAAAACTTTGATGAAGATGATGTTTTTCCATGAAAATACAATAAAAGCAACAATCAATATATGGACACTATATAACATAAATGGAATCTAATACTTTGATTCAAGCATCTTTATATTCCAGGTTAAAACATCTGTATTATGGATTTTCCTAATAAAATAAATAGAACTTCATTGTTAGGGAGTTTATTTTTTTCATATTATTTTTACTAAGTAAAAAGAAAGGCAAACTATATATTCCCTTTTGACTTGTTTGTGTGATATAATCTGAGGTTTATGTTTTATAAAATATGAATGTATTCAGTAATGACTAAATTTTTTCAATAAGATGTAATTTAAATGAATTATAGAACCTTTAAATGGATATGCCATGTTATGCATTACCAATGCAGAAGAAAATCTAATGTGGATTTACGTACTTTTTATTTCTCAACTAATCCAGCAGATGGAAGCCTTTCCCTTTTAAAACAATCTGCTTCAAGTACATGTGGTTAGATTTTCTATTCCTAATGAAAGAACAGCTGGAAATAGCTGGGAAAAGACACTTTCTCCACTAAGAGCACACCAGAAAGACCACAATTTACCTGCTTTGTAAGTGGTTTGAAAATTGTATTACCAAAGTCAAATTGTTTTGACCCTCGTGAGGTAAATGAGAAAGGGAAGGCTAAATTGATTATTGAAGCTGGGCTCTTGGTAGCTGCACGGCTTTGTCTTCTTACAATAGTATCTACATTTTGTTGGTTGTTTTGTCGGTGACAAATTCTCTAGACTACTGGCTGCAGCATTACAGGTTTGTTTGTTTTTTTGTTTTTTTTTTTGTTTTTTTTTTTTGTTTTTTTTTAGAACAAGCCTCAGATTAGCAGAGGGCACTCTAAATTAGAATCTCCCAAGCTGAGCAAAGGTGAGCAGTTCAGTGTTTCTTTAGAAGGATGGGACTGAAGTGTACACCCTGACTGTGTCCTAAAGTATAGCTTCTCTCTCACTTTCTCAGACTGATGATTGCTTTCTCTGTCTTCCCAGACTCCTGAGTGTTATCTCCAAGGGCCCACATAGTTTGTCCTTATTCTTGTCTGACCAGAGAATAATGAATGATTGTATTCTAAGCAACCACGTCAGGTTTAATCTTAAAAAAAATTCAATCACTGTCTGTCTCTGTCTCTTAAATACACGTTTACAAATTATGTCATTGTTGTTAGGTGTTTTGGAGTAGAGTACTACTCATAGAGACACTGAGAAAAATAGATTTAAATCCTGTCCTATCTTCATCCAATTTTAAAGTCTCTGATACACTTGAACCCTGCAGTCACTGTGTCACTCCACTTGAGTGTGGTTCTTCCTCCGCTTGGTCATCCCCCACCTTTCCAAGCATGATATCCGTGGTGGAAGCATTTTACTGTAATATATAAACTGAAATAAATGAAGCTGTTTTGTCAGTTCTACTACTTGTGTGGGGTTAGTACTTCATCAAAAAAACTATACTTTACCTTTAAGAGGGACATTGAGATGTTTTGGTTTTTTTCCCTATGTCTTTGCAAGTGGAAATAAAGAAGTAATTATGTACCGTGGTAATCTTGGCTGGCGTAGCTAGAGTACTTGAAATCAACATTACACACTCTCCACTGACATATATCATAATTAGGTGATAGTTCTTTTTCCTTTTTCTTACTCAGTCCTGAAGTTTATTGTTAAGCTTTAATTTAAAGCTTTCTCTCTCATAATGGCTTCTAACTACTCTAAGTGTTCACGTTTCATTGAAAACTCATTACTGTCTCCCCACATGCTTTTAGGGACAAAAAAGTAATTATGACTAAATAAGATTTGAAAACCAGCTACAACAACTTCTCCAGGTTAATAACACTAAAGTATTCCTTCTTTAACGGACCGATATTGGGTAGAACATTTGGATGATGTTTACTGAATATAGTAAACTCATCGTATATCTATGTATCTTTCAGCAATACAGAGAATAAAATCATATGCCATTTTGTAAAAGGGGGCCTTAGGCACCAATCACAGCTCTGATTTCTATACCGTACAAGAGTCAAGAATGATGGTAGCAGGAAACAAGACATAGGAAGTAAAAGTGGCTGTGGCATTGTTTTTGTCAGGTGCTCTGGAGATGACTATGCCTCATTGTGACCCTCTGGACCATAGATCTCCATCTTGCCATTTTCTGTGCCATCTTCAACATCTATGATATTTTTAAGCCCATTGGTACAGTCACTGTGTATTTATCTTGTCGAGGATCTTTGTTCTCTTTCAATGACCCTTCTCCTTTCCATGTATGATGTCTTTACTTTTTGTTGTCATAACTGCTAAACTGCCTCAGTTGACAAATGTGAAGGAGAAAATCTCACAGCACACTTTGAATATAACTTTAGCATCACAACCTGAGAGACCAAAAGGACACAAAAATGTGTCCTTAAAAGCAATACAAAATGTACACAAAGCTCTGAGTGGCTCTTTCATTATTCAAACTCAAATTCAAATTCTTAAAGGAATAGTCCTGTTGCACTTGCCAACTACCACTTCATGGACAAGGTGAAAAGGTTAAGGGGGGGAATTGTGTTGTATCATCTACAGTCAAAATCTTCTGGTTTTTTTTGTTTTATGTAAGCTACTTTGTAAGCCAAGGCAACAAAAACAAAAAGCAGAAACAGGATAGAATGCTCACTTATTTCAAAAGCAAGGGTGAATTGTATACAAGATTTGGAAAAAAAAATGTTCAATGGTGAGTTTCAATACCTGCCTTATCGTTTATTTGGTACATAACACCGATAAGGTCCATAAATCCTGGGACATTTGTTTTTCTCCCGACAATAGAGGGTGGAAATGCTGTATTAGATCTTTATACTTCCTTCAAGGTCTGAAATGTTGCAACATGACAGAGATGATTAAAGAATAAAGAGGTGGAAATTCCTGGGATCATTCACATTTATGGTTCAATTTATATATAATACAATAAGAATTTTGTTATGTAATCGCATGTATCTTGTTTGGTCACAGAAAGAGCTAAGCTCATTTCTTTAAAAAAATTAGTGTATTTTCTCATATTTTATGGCAGATGTCTTAGTCTCAGCAGTAGCATCTGGTTATACATTATAAATGTTGAAGTTTTATTATAAACTGCATAAAACCTGAATAATTGTTTACTCATTATTCATTTTTTATGATGTTTTCATGACTCTAAATGACACCGATATTAAAATACATAGGGAATTGTTTCAACTTTTTAAAACCAAAATTCATTAGCTTACATTCTAGAAACTCTCTTTTTTTAAAAAATAAAATTGATTGCAGTCAAGTCAGTTTCAAGTCACAATGCATGTAAGACAGAGTAGAACTGCCAAAGGTTTGCCACAGCTGTAGATATTTGTGAGAAGAGACTCTCTTTTGTTTTTAACAAAAGAGCAGCTAGTCGATTTGAACCTCTTTTAGGACAGTAACTTAACACTTAACCTGCTCCTCCACTAGTGTTATTTCTGATTTTTTGTTGTTCTTCCTTTTTTAAAAAAGAATATTATAAATGTCAACATAATTTCATTGATTAAATAAAATATAGAATCTATGTTTTAATTTATTTTATCATATTGAAGAGGAATAAAAATTAAAAAAATTTTAAAATTTTCATTATTGGAGTGTATCTATAGAAGATATGGTATTCCTTAACATAAAACAATATATACCCCTACTAGAAATCTTTTTAACAAAAGGAAAGAGAAGGATAAAATAGTGAATATACATAATCATGCCACTAAAATATAAACATACTAGTTTATCACATTTCTTTTCAATATATATTTTATATTGGGCATTTTTAGTTAGTAAAAATAATACTGTATTTTTAATTTGTATTTTTATTATACTTATTTGTAAAGCAGTTTCTCAATTACAAACATTATAAATATTTTAATGCCTGTATATCAATTTAATAGATATACCATTTTTCAGTTACCCATTCTCCTATTGCATTGGTAGGTTGATTTTGTCTCAAACAATATTCCAAGCCATACTAGGGTGCTAAATGCATTTGTGAATAAATATTTGCTTAAATATTACAATCACCTGTAAATTTGCTCCTTCCTAAGGCTCTAGAGAAAAAAAAATCTGTCCTCTACTGCTTCTAGTGGCTAGAGAAAATTTGTAAACACACAGACGAGCCAGCACAGAACAAGAAATAGAGAATGAACATCCTCAGATCTTGAGACCTTCTGGATTGCTAACTGTGCACGTACTTCTCTCTAAACACATTTCAAGTCAATAGGAAAAAAGATCTCACTCAATTTGATGAATTTTTAAAAATTCTAAATTAAACTACTCACTTACGTAAATCTATGTAATATCCTTATGCATGCATTGCTACCCATCATAGGAGAGGGTAGAGCTGTCCTCTAAGGTTTCCAAGGCTAAATCTTACTCCATCTTCTTCCATAAAGCAGCTGGTGAATTAAAAATACCAAACTTTCAGCTAGCAGCCCAACATGTAATCCACTATGAAGAGGATTCCTCCTTGTAATCTGAAAAAGACTTGTTTTTTTTAAGAAAATTGTTATGCTTTAAAATCTTAACCAAGATGCCTAAACAGTTTATCCAATACAGCCTACTCTATTCTCCAGTCTTAAAGAAAATATTTCTTTTCTCTGTTCTGTGTCCTTGCTCTTGATCATAATTGCCTCAAAAGACTAAGGTTACAATGAAACACAATTTTGTAAAATAACTTTCATGCATGGAAACTGGATTCTTAAATATAACAAAATATAAAAGATATGCAAAATTCGGTATAATTTAAAAATTGTTTTAGGAGGAATGTTAGAAAAAACAAAACAAAGTATTATTGGCATTTGTTTTATCTTTTCCACATCCAGATTCAAACTATAGATGTGTCCTATCTCCATACATTTTGCACCTGTATGCAGAACAGTTTATCCGGGAGGCTGGGCTCTATGAGGAGAAATGTGGGGTCAAGATTGGTGGAAGATCTATCAACAATCTGCATTATGCAGATGAAACAACCCTGCTTGCTGAAACTGAGGAGGACCTGAAGTGCTTGCTGCAGAGAGAGGGTCAAGGACTGCAGCCTCCAATATGGATTGAGGCTCAATGTCAAGAAGACAAAGATTCTTACCCTGGGCCAATTGGCAGCATCCAGATGGATGATGAAGAGATTGAGATTGTTCACAGCTTTAGTTTGCTTGGCTCCACAGTCAACATTCTTGGCACTAGTAGCCAGGAAATTAAAAGGTATATTGCCATGGGAAAGTCTGCTGTTAGGGACCTCGCCAAAGTACTGAGGAGCAATGGTGTCTCTCTGAAGACTAAGGTGCATCTGATACAGGCCATGGTCTTCACAATCACTTGTCATGCATCAGAGTTGGACAATGACCAAGGAGGATAGAAGGAGAATTGATGTTTTTGAGAGTACCATGGACTGCTAGGAAAACAAACAGATTCATCCTGGAAAGGGTTAAACTGGGTGGCTCCTTGGAGGCAAGGATTCTGAGGCTCCGTCTAACATACTTTGGGCATGTTGTAAGGAGAGACCGGTCCTTGGAGAAGGAGATTATGCTTGGGAGGGTAGAGGGACAGCGCAGGAGGGAAGGCCCTCTATGAGGTAGATTTATTCAGTGACTGGTGTAATCGGAGGGGACAGTGAGATTGGCACAGGACAGAGCAGAGTTTAGGGCTGTTGTACATAGGGTTGCTATGAATCACAAGCGACTCGATGGCACATAACAACAACAACAATAGAAAATCAAATTTCCTACTCTGGATAAGAAAAATGATGATACCTAAAAATATGCACGTTTTCTTCCCCTTGTGATCTAAACTTTCCTCTTGCTATTGTCTCCTCTTTGTCCTGAATTATCAGGTTCTCTCTTTCTAATCTATCTTCCTCATGACATATAAATATCCTCTAGTATGTCCTATGCAAATATAATAAGCCTTACCACAATAAAAATAAATCTTTTATTATGATATGGTCATTCCTTAGCTCTCCTCAAAATAAGAGAGACAAAACCCAAAGTCAACATTTGGTTTGTATAGTGATTCCTGATGTTAACATATTCATCTGGGGAACTTTTAAAAAATGCTGATTTCCAATTTTTTCCTTCAAAGTTCACCCAGAACTTCAAATATAAGTGATTTGAGATTAGACCTATATAGTATCAGGCATCAATATTTCCCAGGATCCATAGGTGAAGCCAGAGTGTTGAAAATCAACAAAATGGTATTCTTGTTCCAGTGCCATGTCTCTCATTCCATCTCCAGCCTACTTATCAGCAGCACCTTCCTTTACACCTTTACTGCTCACTTACCCCTATGTTACTAGACCAACTAGTTAACTCTGTCTTCATCTCTCCTTCTTAGCAAGGCAATTACTGGTTAAAATTCCTTAGCCAGTTTAACTTTCCTTGGCTTTTACAACACCACAGCATTGACTTGCTAATTAATCAACAACACTAGATTCTTTTTGTTCCTGTCTCTTCTTCTGCTGGTTTTGTAAATGCTAAAATGCCCTGAGGCTCAATCCAGAAACTCTTCTTGTCAATCTAAACTTTCTGCCCAAGTAATCCCATTTATTAAAACTGATTTAAATACTATCTACAAGCAGATATTATCTGTGGCAGCATTGGTTAAGAAATCAAAAAGATGTGTTGTACTGAGAAATTTGCCTTACATACTTGGGGCGTGTTGTCAGGAGGGTCTAATCCTTGGAAAATATATAACATCATCCTGGGAAAGATAGAGGTTAGCAAAGGAGAGGCTGACCATTAACGTGACAGAGTGACACAGTGACTGTAAGAATGACCCCTGGCATATTTCAGATGGTGAAGATAGACTAAGATATGCCAAGGTTCTGATCTGTTGTTCATAAGGTCACTATGAAATATAAGGTCATAGTTGACTTGATAGTGCCCAACAACAAAACCAACAAAAACAGATTTTCCTCCAATTGTTATCACTAGCCAAGTGGCAAGAAGCTGCCAAAAGCATCCTGTTCAAGGCCATCAGCCACTCTGCAGGAGAAGGATGGGCAATCATCTCCTGTGTGATTAACTGTCTCTGAAAACCTGCTGGAGGGTCAGCTGTGGGCCAGGTCTGACTCTACAGTACACACCATTAACAACAACACAATCTCAATTGAAGATTTATAAATCCAGTTCTCTTCTTAACATCAACATTTGAACATTGAGGAGGGTACTTTAAGAAGTTCAAAACAAATCTTTATGTTCATTCCCTTCGCTTTTTTGGTAGAGATTTTTCAAATAAAGACAATAAACTTATTGACTGAACAGCCAAAAAGACAAACAGCAAAACCCACCACAGCTTTTTCATTTGAGTTAATTCTTACTCATGAAGACCTCATACTTCCAAATGAGCTGTATGCCATCGAGATGTCTTTGAATGGCTTCTTTCTGCAACCTGAGGAGTCTAACATTTAACTGTGCCACCCAAAGTGCCCTTTCTTCAGTATTCACTATCTTAGAATTTTCTGAAGATACACTCCATCACACAATTACTCATAACTAAAATCTAGGAGATTGCATATTTCTATTCCTTTTACCATTCTTCTTTATTTCTTCCACCTACAAGCATTTGACTCAACCTCCATAACATTCATGATCAGATAGCTCTCTTCATCTGCCTTACTGATCTAGAACAAGCAATAAATCATCCCTTTGATTTTGACAGTAGCTTTCTAACTGCTTTTCTGCATATGTTTTGCCCCTCTTTTACATTCAACATTGCAGTCACTAGAGTAACCTTTTGAAAAGGTAATGTGATTTTGTTAATGTTGTTCATTACAGCTCACAGCAACCTTATATAAAGCAAAATGAAAAACTGCCAGGCCCTGAAAGCCAATCTCACAATTGTTGGAATAATTTAATTTCTTGTTACAGACATTGTGCCAATCCATTTCGTTTTTCTTCCTTTTCACTGACTTCTCTACCAAACATTAAGTTCTCCTGGGAATAGACCCTCCTGAAAATATGTCCAAAGTAAGGGAATATTAAAATTAGGAAAGTTGTGTGTATCAAGGCTGTGTCCTTCTCCATACTATGCAATCTGTATGCAGAACAAATAATTTGAAAGGCTGGACTTTATGAAGAAGAAAGTGACTTCAAGATCAGAGGAAAACTCACCAAAGTTCAGCATTATGCAGATGACAAACTTGCTTGCTAAAAGTGAGGAGACTTGAAATGCTTGCTGCAGAGGTCATCACAAAACAAAATTCCTCACTACCAGGCAAAGAGACAACATCATGATAGATGGAGAAGAGAGACACATTGTGAATGATTTCAATGTGTTTGGATCCACAATCAGCACCAGCAGCCAGGAAATCAAAAGATGTATTGCACTGGGAAAGTCTGCAAACAGGGACCTCTCCAAAATGCTGAAGAGCAAAGAGGTCTGTTTGAAGACTAAGGTGCACCTAATCCAAACATGATCATATTACTTACCATGGGTCTGAAAGTTGGAAAATTAATAAGGACAGCAGAAGAAATGATGTCTTTGAAGTTTGATGTTGGAGAAGAGTGCTGAATAGCCCATGCACTGGCAAAAGAACAAACAAAAATGTCTTGGAAAAGATGCAGCAAGGACACTTCTTCGAAGCAAGGATAGTGAAACTTCATCTCACATACTTTGTACATGTTTTTAGGAGGAAGCAGTTCTTGGAAAAGGGCATCAGGCTTGGAATGATAGAGGGTCAGTCAGTGAAGGAAGGGAAAACAATGAGATGAATTGACCTAGGGATGCTAACAGTGACCTTGAGTGGGTTAGAGATGATGAGGCTGCCATAGGATAGGGCAGGGCTTAGATCCATTGTTCATAGGTTTGCCCTGAGCCATATTTGACTCAGTGGCACTTAACAGCAACAGCTTTCTTTAAAAACAAAGTCAATGTTTTAATTTTACTTGGATTCACAACACCCATCGTAACAGCAGCTAAGGAATCAAGACATATTGCCTTGGGAAAATATGCTGCCAAAGATCTCTCCAATAAGCCAAAGAGGAACAATGTCATTGTAAGACTAAGGTACACCTGATTCAAGTCAGGGTCTTTTCAGTTACTTCTTAGGTATCTGAAAGTTGGACAATAAATAATGATGGCAGAAGAATCAGTGCCTTTAAATTGTGGTGATGGAGTGAAGTCCATTTCATGGACTGCCAAAAGAACAAAGAAGTATAAGCAGTGTTCCTTAGAGGCAAGGATGGTGAATCTTTGTCTCATGCACTGAGAGTATATTATCAAGAGAGGCCTGTCTGTGGAATTAGACATGCTTGGAAAGGTGGAGGCTAAGCGGACTATCAACAAAAAGGATTGACACAGTGACTCTAACAGTGGGCTTCAGTGATCAGAGGTTATGAGAACAGGGGAAGGTTCAAATCTGTGTTTATAAGGTGGCTATAGGCTATAGCTCACTTGATGACACTTGACAATAACAACCACAACTATCTTCTTTCTATTCCTTAGAAATGTGAAGCTCATCTTTACCTTCCAATCAGTTTTGCAATAACTCTTTTCCCTGTCTCATTCATTTTCTCACCGATCTTTAAATGACTGGAACCTAACAATCAGATCACTCACCTTCTAGAAGAAATCTTCCTGAGTCATTCACTCAAAGCCAGTTGCTCTGACCTTAGTTATTATCTTAATAGTACTTTATCTATTTGAAATCATCCTATTCACTTTTTTCATTGTAATGTATTCAGCTACCCCACTGGATTTAAGATCCATGAAAGCTATACCTACATCTCTTCTGGTCACTGTAGTGTCTCCAGAACTGAGAATAGTGCCCAACAGAGTACAAGCTTAATAAATGTTGAGATGAATAAATATTTGGAACTAATAAGAAAAATTCAATAAACTCTGGTGACATACACAAAAGGCAAGAAATCTCATAAACTGAGAAATGTTCAAATGATCTGGTGACTTGGTATAGTATTGGTGAATATGCAATATTTAAAGAAGTCTCTCATTTCTTTGCTTCCCTCAGACTTAGCACTGAATGCAAATGTGACATGATATTTACAAAGTTCAAGCTCAAATCACTGTTCTATGCTGCTTTCCTTGAAAATGTTCTGTCTTCTTTGTATACAACTACGCTAAATTGTCTCTGAGAAAACTATCTCAGGCTATTAGAATCACTCAAGAAAATCTTATGTCTTGGAAAATTTAATGCAGTCCTTAAGAAAATGAACTTGGTGGTCTCTTAAATTCTCTAGGAGATATTTTACAATTCTAGGACACAGTGACACATTGACTTGATGACCTGTGTTATAAAACCAACAAGATCTGAATTTCAATGGAAGTTAAAGAAGCAAGTAGTCCCTCAGTGGTGTCTTGCTAACCCTTGTCATCTCTTATCATATACAATAATGTAGAGGTGCCTTTTCTAGGATGTCAAACTGAAATAATAATTAAAAGCCAACTTTATAAACAGCATCCAATGTTATGATCCCTTTTAAAAATTAGAATAATTGATGCCCAGAGAAATCAATTGACAGTCCACATGCAACAACAAGGCAAAGGCAGAAACAATATTGTTTCATTGTGTACTATCAACTGATGAAACCATAAAAAGTGAGGATCTAGATCTCTTACTCTTAATCTCCATTCAGGGCCAACTAACTACCACTTCCTATCTTAGACTGAGAGATACCTAAAGAGGTAAAATCCACTGCATTTTTATTTTACACATAAAACATGAAGAAAATATCTCTCACTCATCTGGCTTGAAATCCTCCACAACATGATCTTAATCCCCCAAAGATGGTAAACATGAATTCCTTAATGGAGAAATTGGTCTACATTTGGTCAGCCACACTATTATAGCAGGTGCTGTTCTTGTGTGTGTGTTGACAGGGATTCTATGTTGTGGGTAAATTTGCTAAGTTATACTTGCCTTTTCACTATCTTTTGTGGAAAAAGATCACAGTAAATATATCAGAAAAAAAATCATGTCAGCTTCTCACTGTGAAGAAGTAACAGTAAATTGTGGTAGCAAATCTCTGAGATAGCATTATTGTTATAATAACAGGAGATTTATTCAAGTATTTTATTTAATTTACTGTGCATTAGATTTTCTTTTAATCAAAGTGAAATCAACTGGGTCACATAGAATAGTTTATTCTTTACAAATATCTACACATTTCAAAATTTATTTTGCCTACAATCCATCTTTCCCAATAATATTACTGGTTGATTGTTATTCTCAAGCCTCATTTGTCTTTATTCAATTGTACTTTAGAAATTATTAGAGAAATCTCTATTATTATAATTACTTCTGTCTTACTCTTGTGCTCTACCACCCTTTCAGTATTCCTAATTTCTGCAATAAACGTGTTTATGTTACTTTTGGTCTAAAATTATTGTTTTGGTTAATTTGTTTTACATACCTGTCATTCAAAATCATGTTTGTAGATCACCTACACTCTCCTTATACTTGCTTTAGCAATAGAGAAGCTGACAAGATCACAAGAATCCATTTAGTCTTGTTTCATTATGACAGAATTTACAGTTTGATTATGTTCCAAGGAGCTCCAATGACATAGTGGTTATTGTCTTGACCAAAATTTTATATTGAATTTTATGATAGAAGCCAGGTTCTGTGTGCTTTTTGTGAACATCAGATGGATAAAATAGCCAGCTTAGTTGTTATTTTAGAGCTTTAAAATGGTAAACCATATGTGGGCATGCGAGATCAAAGAACCAATACTAACTTTGGACTGTACGAGAAAATTGTCTTCTTTCACAATATCTGACAATGTCAGCTAAAGTTATCAGGAGTTTTCTGAATGCACGTCTGAACAACCAGCTTCATGCAATGAATATTCAATAAATTATGTTTTCTATTATGTGTCTCTTTTCTTGATAATGAAAATATTATTACTCCTTATTTTTCTTAATCATTCTTTCCTTTTCAGAGATTATTTTTATTCCATAGATTTTAACTCAGAGAGATGATTTGTCACAGACTGAATTTGTTTTGTTCTCCAAAACAAAAGTAATGTTGTTGCCTGGTTGTACCACAATTCTCCATGTTTTGGATATGATATGGCAATTTTACCACAATCTCCCATGATAATGCTAAAGCAATCAATTGTATGAAGATTAAAGATAAAATGCAACACCTTCAATCTTGTCACAGTCCTCATCAGATGTGAGGAGAGTTTCCCTGGGGCATGGCTTGCAGCACTTTATATCATAAAAGAGAAAGAGAGAGAAGTGAGTAGAGTGGGACATTAGCATCACTAAGAAAGAATAACTGAGAACAGAGAGTGCATCCTTATTGTTAGGTGCCATTGAGTTTGACCAATAACAACCTTATGAACAACAGATCTGAACTGTGTCCTATCCTGTGCCATCCATACACTTCCTAACACACTAGAGCACATCACTGCAGTCACCATGTTAATCCACTTGGTTGGGGACCTTTCTCTCCTTTGTCAACCATCTGCCTTCCCAAACATGGTATCCCTCTCCAAGGAATAGCCTCTCCTAGCAACATTACTGACGTATATGAAATGAAGCTTTATTATCTTTGCCTCCAAAGAGCACTCTGGTAGCACTTTCTCCAAGACCTTTGTTTGTTATTTTGGCAGTTCATGGCATGTTCAGTACTCTTCTCCAACACTACAACTCAAAG
>NW_006399760.1:26693050-26718413 GCF_000299155.1 Elephantulus edwardii | reverse complement strand
ATTTGCAAAGGAAATTTCTCATATTTCCCCCCAAAAAACACGAGTTGTATTAATTTAAGGAGCTTTGATGGTACAGTAACTTAAGGAGTTACACTGCTAACTCAAAGCCTCACTGACCGGAGAGCCTCTCTGATGGTTCAAATTTTCTTATGAGAAAGAGAAGTCCATTTAGTGTTGATTTTTGCATTCTACTCTTATACTTTTTCTTTGATGAATGAATAAAGTCATTAACCTTTAAATGCAGCAGCTCCATGGGAGAAAGACCATCAGGCCAAGTACTTAAACTTTGGGCCACACACTAAATCTACTTCCAGATCTATTGATTCTAGCTCATAGCAGCTCTACAGGCCAGGGCACAACTGTCCCACAGGATTTGCATACCTGTAAGCTTTATATAAGCAGATGGACACACCTCTCTCTTGCAGAGCAACCGATGAATTAGATAGAACTTCCAACCTTTTGGTTAGCAGCTGAGTCTTTTATCACTATACTGCCAACTTACACAAAGGCTTGCCTCTGAGGAGTCACAATCCTCTCGTAGCTGATGTTGCATTGGTTATCAAGGCTATCAATTGACCCTGATGGTCAAACCCACCAGCTCCATGGGAAACAGTACCTGCCAACTAATGTCCAAAAAAGACTGCAGTGAAAATTCTTCGTCTCATGTGCTTCTCCAAGGCCTAGAGGTGAGAGCTTCATAGCATTTCCTCAGTTTTATCACTCATTATCCAGGCTAATCAGTTCTCACACTCACCTTCAGCAACAATAATATAATTATTGTGTTAGAGACTTTGTCCTTCCTCTAGTGAAACCCAGGACTATACACTTTATATATATTCTCTTCATTTTAGCAACCACTTTTTCACACATTAGCTATTATTCAGCTCCACTTTACAGAGCTAGTTTCTCCCATCCACTTGATTCTCATTTAGTAATTCTCTTTAATTACCACTATTTAGATTCTTGATATCATGTAACATATTTTAGAAATTAATAATCTATTTAACGAAGAGTTGAATTTGCTTTAGCAGTTTGACTCCCTACACTTAGGATTTCTTCCATCCAGAAAAGAGATGTCAATTGTTTCTCTCAGTCTTGCCATCAGGTTTTGCTTTAACCCATCATACTCCCTTCATTACGAGGTAATCTTATGTCTCAAGTATGACACTCATGGTGATTATGATGAATGAGAAACTTGTTCTTATGTAATGTCAAGTTGGAACCAAGTCACAGCTGATCCTCCAGCAGGTTTTCAGATGGAGTATATTGTGTGGGAGAAAACTGCTTAACTTTTTTCCCCGGAGCAGCTGGTGTGCCTTTGGGTTGGTAGTACAATTCATTACTATTAAGCCTCGAGAGCTTCCCAAATCATAAACCATAGACAAGTACATAGTCACACTCATACAGATACATCATTGTCTGTGTTGTTGTGTTCCATCAAGTCAGAACCAACCATAGCTGACCTTCCAGAGGGTTTCCCGAGGTACTTAAACACACACAGAAGGAGATTGCCTGTCTTTCTTTCATGGAGCAGCTGGTGGATTCAAATCACATGCTTTCTGGATTGCAGTGTAGCTACTAACTACTAGGTCACCAGAGTTCTGTATCGTGTGCGCGCGCGTGTGTGTGTGTGTGTGTGTGTGTGTGTGTGTGTGTAAAGCTGTTTTTTAAGAACGGACAAATTTTACTTTTATTTTAAATGTAAATATAAAATTAACTCATTCTCAGAGTCTGAAACTGTTGAGAAGAAAGAAAGAAAAAAAAGTATAATGAAAAAACAATTTTGAAATTGTTGGTAATCTGCCACTAAGTCTTCCTTAATAGCTTTGGCATAAATCAGTGTTAAATGATGTATGTGAAAACAATCAGGAAAATATTTAATGTATTATTAATTAAGATTAATTACAGGAACACATCAAGAAGATTTCATTCTCTTCAATAATATTTATATCTTAAGTACTCTAGTGAAAAGGATAAAAGCATTTGATGATTGTCAATAACATTGACTTCACACTAATGGACACAGGTCGAGGTCTCTTCAGCAGCCTGATATTAAGTCAGAGGTCTCTCTGGAGGGAAATACCCTTTCTTCTTTGCACTAAAGACTTCCTTCAGAAGATTTGACTGCAAATGAGAATCTCCTTTTATAAAGAGAGTTTTTTCTATGATGTAAGTAAGATTGTTTAGTCAGTCAATCAACCTAATTACCCTCATTGATTATCGAAAGAAGAAAATGTCAGCAATAGCTGAGACTGTTCTACTTCCTCAAAAGAAAACTGGTTCCTTTTTCTCAGTTAAAATAGCAAGCCTTAGTTCAGGTATAGGATGACCTTGTTATAATAGCCAAAAAAATTTTACAAAATAGATATCTTTTGTCTTAACTGAATTTTAATTGGTAAAATGAACGTCTTAAGCAATATTGATATGGATTATTGTAGTCATGCACAAAAGAGACCGAAGACACTTTTAGAACATTCTAATATATTATTCTTGTTGCTAATATTATGTGCTGTTGAGTCACTTGTGAATCACAGCGACCCTATGTACAACAGCCCTAAACCCTGCTCTATCCCTTGCCAATCTTATTGTCTCCAATACAGCTATCCCCATTACCCCAGAGACTGAATCAAACCATCTCATCAAGGGTTTTCTTCTCCTTTGCTGTCCCTCCACCCTCCCAAGCATGACGTCTTCTCTAAGGACTGATCTTGCCTTGCAACATGTTCAAAGTATGTCAGATGAAGCTTCAGAATCTTAACCTCCAAGAAGTAGCCTGGCTTCACCCTCTCCAGCATGAACTTTTTGTTCTCCTAGCAGTCCATGGTATATTCAATACTCTTCTCCTGCACCATGGCTCAAAGGCATCAATTCTCCTTCTATTATCCCTAGTCATTGTCCAGCTTTCTGAGAGCAAGTAATTGCAAAGATCATGGCCTGTTTCAGGTGCACCTTAGTCTCCAGACTAATGTACCATGGACTGCCAAGAAAACAAACAGATTCATCCAAGAGAGGGTTAAACGAGGCTGCTCCTTGGAGGCAAGGATTCTGGGGCTTCACCTTACATACTTTGGACATGTTGTAAGGAGGGACAAGTCCTTGGAGAGGGACATCATGCTTGGGAGGGTGGCGGGACAGTGCAAGAGGAGAAGACCCTCTATGAGGTGGATTGATTAAGTGACTGGGGTAATCAGGATGGGTGTGTCAGAGGCAGTGTGATTAGCACATGATAGAGCAGGATTTAGGGCTGTTGTACATAGGGTCGCTATGAGTAGCAAGGGACTCGACAGCACATAACAACAATGACAATGGTTCTTTATACCTTCTGGTGGAAAATCCTTACTTCTGCTTCTCTAGCTTGGTGTTCCTTGGTTTCTTGTTGATTTTCCAACTCAATTCAACTTTTTTTTTTAAGTCGGATTAATTAGTAGGTTTCCCATTACATATATACCATTATAGTTAATCCTTTACTGGGTTTGCAGAGGCTGTAAATTGCATGAAAGGAGATAACCTATCTTTTTCCCTGTGGAACAGCTGGTGGATTCAAACCACTCACCTTTGAGTTGGCAGAACAACTTTTTACTGATTTGATCTTTACATGACTTCTATTCTTCCTTCATTTGTGTTTGCTTAATTTTGTGCCTAATCTACTTTATCTATTGCAGAAATGATTGTTTCATTAATTCTCAAGCTTCATGACTATAGCTTCATTAACAAGAAAGAAGACAAGAGTAGGGATTAATATTTAAGCATACTATGTTTATGGGACACATTTATGATACCTGTCTTTCTTCCTGGAAGCCTCTAGATGGACTTGGACCTCAAACTTCAGTACTTTGGTTGGGGGAGGTCCCTGACAGCTGACTTTACCAATGTAATTTCATTTCCTGGCTGCTGGTGCCAAGAGTGTTGTTTGGAAAGCAGAGAAAACTGAAGCTATTAACAGTCTCACTCTCTTCACCATCTATCATGATGCTGCTAATCGGCCCAGTGGTGAGAATCTTTGTTTCCTTCATGTTGAGCTTCAATCTATATTGAAGGCTGCTGTCCTTTATCCTCTGCAGCAAGTTCTTCAGGTCCTCCACAGTTTCAGCAAGCAGGGTTGTGTCATCTGCATAACACTGATTCTTGATGAGTCTACCTGACGTTCTGATGCCACATTTCTCCTCATAGAGCTCAGCCTACCAGATAGTCTGTTCCACATGTAGATTGAAAAGATACAGAGGTAGGACACATTCTTGATGCAAACCCTTCCCAATTTTGAACCATGCAGTGTGTCCTTGCTCTGTTTTTATGACTGTCTCCTGGTCAAAATGTAGATTTTGAATAAGTATAATCAAGTCTTCTGGGATTCCTATTCTTCTCAGAGTCAGCCAGTTTTTAGTAGTTCACACAGTCACGCATGTTCTACTATATAATCAGAGTTTTTTTGTTTGTTTGTTTGTGTTTTAAAAATCTTTATAATTTGGGGAGTTTCTAAAAAGAGCATATCTTATTTTCCTTTTTTTCTTATGGTAGTATAGCTGTGTGGTGTTAGATACCCTAAAAATTGGCTTTTCTAGCCATTATGTTATCCCCCACTGTGGGGCTCATGGTCTCCAGCTACCCTAACTGCAGACACATGGATTTACAAATCATTAACAGCTGTTGGACCAATATAAGAGAGAGAGAGCATTCTACACTGTGAGGTACCATGACAGTCATGAAAAGACTGTGGCAACGCTGTGAAGAGACTATGGCAAGGTGTAACTAGATGAAAAGCTATTTGCAACTGCTCCAAATTAAAGGACACAGTTATAGGTTTTGCTTTCTGGATATTTAGAGGAAAAGTTGACTTCTAACTGATCTGAGACAACATTTGCAGGGTGATTAAGGAAACCAGAGGTTTCTTTCATTTGTGCTGCTAAATTGATCCTAGGCTTTTACTAACTGGGGAATTGTGCTTTGTTAATCAGACTTGAGACTGATGGACATATTGAGGCTATTCTTTGAAGAAGGACATCATGCTTGGTAAGAAGAAGAGATAGCAAAAGAGAGGAAGACTCTTAACCAGATGGATTGACATAGTGACTTTGGCAATGAGTTCAGCCATGCCAGAGATTGTGAGTATGACATAGAATAGGACAGGTTTCAGATCTGTTGTTCATAGGGTCGCTAAGATATGTACTCAACTCAGTTGCACTTAGCAATAACAACAACATTAACCTACACTCACTGTCTCTTCACTTTCCTATCTGATCTTTGAGTTGTTTTGAATTCAATTCCATATATATGCTTAAAAAATAAATATGTTTAATATATGAATAACATATGTTTAAAAGGGCATATTACTAAAGGAAGACATTATTTACTGAGTAAGCTAAAGCATTATTTGGTTTTAGGAAGATTCCTGAAGATTATTTTTAGCTTGCTATTTAAAGATTATTTTCTTTACTTTTTTTTTAATAGTGAAAACTATTTTATTTTAAAAAAGAAGAAATGGGCTTGAGGGTAAGGGAGGGAGAGAAAGTCCATTCGGGCCTTCAGCGTTCTGGTTATTTTCTTTACTTTTAAATTTCTATCATACTATTTTTATAGCCTTGATGAAAAATCTCTAGAAACCAGATGTTCCCCTTTGAACTTCTATGTTCAGTCCTCTGTAATCATAAGATTTTGTTGATTTCCCACAGGATAAGTGATATTGAACAGTATGTTAATGCTGTTGACAAAAGTTAGGTTAAATATCTTCCTGCCAATAAGGAGGCTTTACTGTTTGGCTCCTAGAGTCTCAGATAATTGAAAATTATTTCTATTTTAACTACCTAAAATAAAGTAGGCAATGGTCTTTTCATATCTATGAGTTGGCAAGTAATTTCTTTGTTTCTCAATGCAATAGTGTTTGACTACAAATAGGTGGTCTACATATTTCAATTTTTAAAAGTATACACCATCTGTATCTCGTCTCTTTTTGCTCATTATAAAATACTCTTCATTGTATTCAGTTCCATATATAACCTATGTGATTTTCAGCTTAATGTAACTTTTAGTTGAGGATGATAGTTTTAAAATGATGTTTATTAAAAAATACAGTTCTTGAAAGACACATGAGCTAGACTGTATTTCATATTTTCAGACCCCCTAGTTAGTTTGATCTGATGCCTATAAAGGGAATAGAAATTTTAGGCCAACCCACTGTGCTGTGGTCCAGTGTGCTTCCTTTGTAGATGGTATAAAGCACTTGGGTGATATCCTCAGATGAACAAAGACATTGACTTAAAAACACAATTTCATAAACATAATGTGGAAGGTACAGGTCTGGGGAGTCAATTCAATACTTCTATTTAACTTAGGTCTTTATCTTTTGTATTTATTCTAAGAATTTCTCATAAAAACTCCCAACAGGCAACGACTTTATCCGCATTTAAATTTCAGGCTATAGACATAACCATTTCATTTCATCATGCTGCTCTTTGACTTTTTTTTTAGGAATGTAGTTTAATTTTCTTTCATTACTATGATGGGTCAGAATGTGCAGAACAGTGATTGTAGCAAAATTGTAGATTTAAGAAAAGGTCGTATAATTAACTGATGGATTGATAGAGATAACTAGAGCTGGCAGAATGCTCACCACATCCATCACAGAACTACACTGGATAAATGATCTGGACATTTACCTAAGATAAAAAGAAATATATATACACAAATGCCATTGATATAATTCAGAGTACTGCTTCAAAGCTATTGGAGGTAAGCCAAAGTTTGAGAACATCTAATCCAGAATGGGAAGATAGAGATGATGAAAGAGGAGCAATTCAAATTAGTGAGCCAGTGAAGTAGGCATCTCTCTGACTTAACACACCAGACTCAGCTAAGGTATTAGAAAGAGCCTTACTCTGGAGAAAAGTATGCTGAGTGAAATGTCCCAGTCACAAAAGGACAAATATTACATGATGCCACTGTTGTAGAATGGGACTGTCCTTGGGGTTGGGGAGAGACTGAGTAAGATGGGTTCGATAATGTATACTGCACTGAGACAGAGGAGGGAGAAAACTGTTTAAAAGAGATATGTGACTAGGTATTTCTGTCATCACAGGAGTCTAGAGCGAGGGCTACATGGTGGAGGGGACCTGGGGGACGGTTTGTAAAACAATGAAAGAATCCTTTCTTTTACTTTTCCATAAATTTTGACTCATGTACTTATAACTTGTTAGTCAAATTTGTGTTTTCTAGGTTGCAACACCCCCATGATACATCTTCAAGGATATGAACATGTACGGCCAAGCACAATCAATAAGAGTGCATCTAAATTCCAAAATCAATCTCCATAATAGTCTATGTGTTTCCTACTGCCAAAGGGGCCCTTTAGAGTAGTGAGAGAAGATCTTCACCCTGAAACCCACAGCGTCCCTTTTCAGCAGGAAGTAGCTAAGAGAATACGCCATCCCCTTTTCCTTATGACTCAGGGTGAAGTCTCTCTCAGGGAGGAGTGATAGGGAATGGCAAAAGACACACCGACAAAGGAGATTAATCAGAACTGACTTTGACAAGCACTGTGGCAATTGGACCATTAAAACAGACATTCGGATGGCGGGGAAGAAGAACAAACTGGGGAGGAGGGTAGAGAGAATGGTGCAGCAATGAAGGAATGAAAACCCAAAATCCCTGTAAATGTTCATTAAAACTAATACAATTTAATAATAAAAAGAAAAAGAAAGGAGCCTTAGTGCTGCAGTCCTTAAAGCACTCAGCTGCTGACAGACAGAAAGATCAGTGGTTCCACCTCACCATCAGTTCTGATGGAGAACGATGATGCAGTTGGCTTCCTTAAAAATGCACAGCCTTGGAAAGACTATGTGATAATCCTACCTTGTCTTTTAGGGTAAGTCTAAATGATACCAACTTGGCAGCAGTGGGCTTGGTTTAAGGTTTTCAGGTACTGTAGTGCTATGCAAAGGAGCTCTCCTGATAGACTCCAACACCTGGGAGTGGCATCGCTAATGCAGAGCTGAGTCTCTCTAGAGATCTGAATCCACCAAAAGATTGTCAGTCTTTCCCCATAGCCTTTGTAGCCTTGGAAACTCAGTGGAGGACTAGCTATGCATCTGCTCCAACTCGACAGCAATGCATTTGAGTGCTATAGAGAGAAAAATAAAAACTGCATTTGGAAAATTCCAGCTAGCCTCAGAGACTGATAATACTGAGTGAGAAAAAGAAAAATGATAAACCTGAAGTGCATTTAAACCTCGAAAGTATAACCGGGGTAAAGTAAATCAGAAATAAAAATGAATAGTAGACAATGAAATGTACAAGCTATAAAATGGAATGTGGTACACCAAAAATAGATTGTAAATTTTTTGTCATTTAAATCTATTAGAGTGAAAACTCAGTTAATAAATGTAATACATTAACAGGGCTTTAAAGGTTGAGCTAAACTGATTGGGAAGTCAGTCTCCTTACTCATGGAAATGAAAAAATAAAAACAGAAGTAAGGATGTAATCTCTTCTTTATTGCAAAATCCAGCCAGCAATTTGTGGGGGATATTTTAAAAGAGATTTATGCATTAGTAACTAAAGCAATTAGTTTTTGCTGCATTTCAAACCATCCCCAAATTTAGTACTTAAATAAAGAAAACCATTTATTTATCTTACAATCCTGAAAGTGAGAAATGTGGTTGCTTTTATTCTTTTATTTACTTTTTTTTTTTTTATTTCTAGGCCTAGGTCCCTCATGTTGTAGAGAGCTGATCACATGCTGGGGGCTAGGTAGTTTAGAGAGAGGGCTCTAATGGAATAGCTGCTGGTAACTCAAAACTTCCCTGACAGTTCAAATGTACTAGCTGCTCTGTGAGAGAAAACCGGGTAGTCTCTGCTGGGTGATTTATAGCCTTGGATATGTGCTGGAGGGTCAGCCATGAGTCAGGCTCAATTTGATAGCAATGAGAGCGAGAGAGAAAGGAGTTCTGGTGGCCTAGTGGCAAAAAGCTGCACTGCAATGAAAGAGAGAGAGAGAGAGAGAGAGAGAGAGAGGAAGAGAGGGAACTGGGAAAGGGAGGGAGAGAGAGAGTACACTAGGTTAAGATGACTTGGGCTTGGAAGACTTGGACCAATGGAACACATAGCTTTTCATCCTACAACATGCTAGAATTGGCTTGATTACAAGACATTCCGTCTTTTAAAAAAGAGAGACAAAAGATACAAAACTCTTCAGCCCTGGGCTGAGAATTTAAGCAGTGTTATCTACACTACAAAAATAAAGTTACAAGGCTAGCTCAGCAATAACTAGATTCACTCCTTGATGAGATAGTAAAATAATACATGGCCCATTTTTTTTTCTTTTACTTTATCACAACATGTGCTTAGAAGGGAACATTTCAAGACCAATTCTATTGGAAGGAAATCTGGTGGCCTAATGAGTAGGATACTCCACTGCTAACTGAAAGCCTGCAGGTTCAAATCCACAAATGGCTCCATGAGAGAAAGATAGGCTGTGATCCCTGTAGAATTGACAGCTTCTGAAAACCACCTGGAGGGTCAGCTATGAGTTAGTTGCACATCTAAAGCAATTAAAGTTTTTTCTAAAACATAAGAACATGCTCCCTTTACTTGAAGGCCACTCAACTTTTCTATAACTTGGCCTACTTTACTCCTGTTTCCTATTTCTGAAGAGATAACGCCATCAGAGTCTGTCCCCTAGGGCGAGGCTTGGCAGTGCTGGTATTCCTTTACAGAAACTGTGAATGAACTAAATCAAGTATAGCAGTCAAGGTCGAGTTGTCTTAAGAAATGGGTAAAATCAGCTGCCAAAATAATTAATGCCTTAGGGGAGTACCCACAGCTAAAATATAAAGTCCTCAGAAAACCAGAGCTAGAATTCAAGGATGAGGAGTCATTGCCGAAGGCACAGAAGAATAATGTTGTTAGCAAGACTGAGTCAGACTTATTTAAAATGCAATTAAGAGCTGGTTTTCAAAGACAAGAAACTGAGCACAGTGACATCACCAGGGTAGCACAGAGGGCATGGACCACACTTAGTGTCACGTCACAAGTGGTGATACTGAAATGACTATCTATACAACTTTTTGTTTTATTTTATCAGAAAATTTTTTATAAATATATATTACATATTGTTGTTGTGTTGTTAGGTGTCGTTGAGTCATAGACGACTCATAGCGACCCTATGAATGAAAGACCTGAGCACTGTTCATAGAGTTTCTGGAGGCAACCCATTTCAGAAGTGGATGCCACTCCTGCTTCCAAGCTTTTTTTAATTGGGAAGGTCCACCAAACACTGTCCACCATGGGTAACCATTATCACATTTGGCACATTAGTGTCACAGTGTTTAGCATCACAGCAACCACCCACGAGTTACCTCTGTACAGCAATGTACATGTACAGACCAGTGCTATAGCGCTTAGAAGAATGTTTGACAAAAACCTAATTAAAACCAGGCCTGAGGGCCCTTTGGGGATTTAAACCACCTTTTGCCTTAAACCCTAGTAGGTCAAGCCTCAAGGACCTGCTCCTGTGGTGAGAGAAGAGCCCACTTCACATCAAACACAAGAGAAAAAAGCACATGACCCCCAAAACTTGAGATTACTTGTGCACACGGGCTGCCATGCACAGGCAGAAAGAGCCACAGAGATATAGAGTGGAGTCATCCAGGAACAACCTGGGGTCCTACCCCCCCTTTAGGGATTTAAGCCACAAGATAATTAGAGCAACAAAAAAATTACATAATCTTAATTTTTTTGCTAACCAGAAAGTTTGACGTCCAAGTCCATCTAGAGGCTTCCAGGAAGAAAGACAGGTATCATAAATGTGTCCCATAAACATAGTATGCTTAAATATTAATCCCTACTCTTGTCTTCTTTCTTGTTAATGAAGTTATATTCATGAAGCTTGAGAATTAATGAAACAATCATTTCTGCAATAGATAAAGTAGATTAGGCACAAAATTAAGCAAACACAAATGAAGGAAGAATAGAAGTCATGTAAAGATCAAATCAATAAAAAGTTGTCTGCCAACACAAAGATGAGTGGTTTGAATCCACCAGCTGTTCCACAGGGAAAAAGACAGGTTATCTCCTTTCATGCAATTTACAGCCGCTGCAAACCCAGTAAAGGATTAACTATAATGGTATATATGTAATGGGAAACCTACTAATTAATCCGACTTTAAAAAAAAAAAGTTGAATTGAGTTGGAAAATCAATAAGAAACCAAGGAACGCCAAGCTAGAGAAGCAGAAGTAAGGCTTTTCCACCAGAAGGAATAAAGAACCGTTGTCATTGTTGTTATGTGCTGTCGAGTCGCTTGCGACTCATAGCGACCCTATGTACAACAGCTCTAAACCCTGCTCTATCCTGTGTCAATCGCACTGCCTCTGGCACTCCCATCTTGTTTACCCCAGTCACTAGATCAATCCACCTCATAGAGGGGCTTCCACTCTTGTGCCGTCCCTCCACCCTCCCAAGCATGATGTCCCTCTCCAAGGACTTTTCCCTCCTTACAACATGTCTAAAGTATGTCAGATGAAGCCCCATAATCCTTGCCTTCACGGAGCAGCCTCGTTTAACCCTCTCTAGGATGAATCTGTTTGTTTTCTTGGCAGTCCATGGTACATTCAATATTCTTCTCCAGCACCACAGCTCAAAGGCATCAATTCTCCTTCTGTCCTCCCTAGTCATTTTCTAACTCTCTGATGCATAACAAGTGATTGCAAAGACCATAGATTATATCAGACGCATCTTAGTCTCCAAAATGACACCATTGCTTTTCAGTACCCTGGAGAGGTCCCTAACAGCAGACTTTCCCATCACAATATGTTTTTTGACTTCCTGGCTACTGGTACCAAGAGGGTTGACCATGGAGCCAAGCCGACTAAAGTTGTTAACAATTTTAATCTCTTCACCATCCATCCTGATGCTGCCAATTGCTCCAGTGGTGAGAATCTTTGTCTTCTTGTCATTGAGCCTCAATCCATACTGAAGGCTGCCGTCCTTGACCCTCTGCAGCAAGCATTTCAAGTCCTCCTCAGTTTCAGCAAGCAGGGTTGTGTCATCTGCGTAACGCAGATTGTTCATAGATCTTTCACCAATCCTGATGCCACACTTCTCCTCATATAGTCCAGCCTCTCAGATGATCTGTTCTGCATACAGGTTTAAAAGGTATGGAGATAGGACACATCCCTGGAATACACCTTTTCCAATTTTGAACCAAGCAGTGTTTCCCTGGTCTGTTCTGACAATTGCCTCTTGGTCCAAGTGTAGGTTTCACATTAAAACAATCAAGTGTTCTGGGATTCCCATTCTTCTCAGAGTCAGCCACAGTTTGTTATTATTCACACAGTCAAACGCCTTTGTGTAATCAATGAAACAAAGATATACATTCTTCTGGTATTCCCTGCTTTCAGCTCACCTGGAATAAATCCATAAATTTGGACTTTTAGTATCCTCACTTAGCAGAAAACAATGTTTTTGTTAAAGCCACCCACATGCTGTATTTCTGCTACAGCAGTAATAAAACTAACACATCTCAAGGTCTACTGCCAAAAACTTAGCCACAGAAAATGCTATTGAGCACAATTCTCCTCTGGAATGCATGGGCCACCATGAGTAAGAATGAGCTTGACAGCAAATGACTTTGGTTTGAATGAAAGTTACAATTGGGTATATTTAGCCTGAATTTAATAATCATTTTAAAAATAGGCTTCAATAATTGAACACTGACGATCAAATTCTGTAGCAGGTGTGAAATGACATAAACCATTAAAATCCAAAGTAATAATAATTGAAGCCTTGGTGGTTTAGTGGCTATGCTGCCAACTCAAAGGCATACAGTGTGAATCCAATAGCTACTTCACAATAGAAAGATGGACAATCTCTTCCCATGTGATTTACTGACTGACCTCGCTGAGGGTCAGCAATATGTTGTTTTTGACTACACAGAACAGAACATAATAGAACATAAATAATAAGAAGAAAAAGAAAAATTAAAAACTCTGCTGCCTTTGAGGAAGTTCTGACTCACAGCCACCCTCCATTGTGTTTCTAAGGATGCAAATATTATCACAATTTTACTTTTTTGGGTTGTATTAAATCTACAACTATAACAGAATTTGTCATTGTTGTTGTTAGGTGCCATCAAGATGAGCATGACTCATAGCAACATTTTTGAACAACAGATCATATCCTGCACCATCCTTATCATCCTCAACACACTTGTGCCCACTGCCATATTCCCTGTACCAATCTATCTCATTGAGGGTATTTCTCCTTTTTTTGCTGACCATCCACCCTTTCAAGCATGATATCCCTTTTTAGGGAACAGCCTCTTCTAACAACATGCCCAAAGTATGTGAGACAAAGCTTCATCAATCTAGCCTCAAAGGATCACTTAGCACTATGTCCTAGAAATATTTTTTTGTTCCATGGGCAGTCCATGGTATGTTCAGTTCTCTTCTACAAAGGAATGAATTCTTCTAATGCCATTCTTATACATTATACAGCTTTCAGATGCACAGCAGGTGATTAGAGTGACTATGGATTGAATCAGGTGCACCTTAGTCTTTCAAATTTTATCATGGCTCTTCAGGACTTTGGAGAGGTCCCTGATCCCCCCTCCCAAAAAAATCCCCAATCTAACACCACCACCATCAACAACAAACAAACAAAACACTAAAATCATCAAGATGGATATCAGAAGACATTCTAAATATTCCACTGGAATGCCAAGAAATCAAAGCAAAGGGAAGAAATGTAGAAGTTATGAAGCTTAACAAAAGATTTCCAAGGGCAGCAAAGGAAGACAAAGTAATGTATTATAATGAAATGTGAAGAATTAGAGATGGAAAACCAAAAGGCCAAACTCACTCTGCTCTTCTCAGGCGGAAAGAACTGAAGAACAAATTCAAGCCTCAAGTTGCAATACTTATGGATGCTATGGGCAGAATATCGAATGATGCAGGAAGCATTAAAAGAAGATGGAAGAATCACTGTACCAAAAATAATTGGCTAACACAAAAGGATTTCATGAAATAGCACAAGATAAAGAGCCTTTAGTGAGGAAGGAAGAAGTTCAAGCTGCTCTGAAGGAACTGTCCAAAAACAAGGCCCCAGGATTGATGGCATATCAATGGGCATATTTCAACAAACAAATGCTGCCCTGGATGTGCTCACCAAGTTGTGCCAAGAAATTTGGAGGACAGCCACCTGGCCAACTGACGAGACGATGCCTATATTTGTTCCCATTAAAAAGAAAGGTGACCTGACAGAACACGGAAATTATCGAACAGTCTCTCATTAGCATCACATGCAAGCAAGATCCTGCTGAAAACTAAGCAGAAATGAATGGGATAGCCCATCAACAGAGAACTGCCAGATGTGCAGGTTGGGTTTAGAAGAGGCTGTGGTACTAGGGCTATTACAGCTAATGTTAGAGGGATCTTGGATGAAAGCAGAGAATACCAGAGGCATGTCTATCTGTGTTTCTTTGACTATGCAAGGACATTTGATTATGTGGATTACAACAAACTGTGGCTTTCTCTGAGAAGAATGGGAATCCCAGAACACTTGATTGTGTTTACGTGAATCCTATATTTGAATCAGGATGCTATCAGAAGAAGAGAGCAAAGAAATACTGCATATACTGTATATCTCCATATATTTTCAATCTATATGAGGAACAGATCATCTAGGAGGCTGGGCTCTATAAGGAGTGTGGCACCAGGATTGGTGATAGACTCATTAACAACCTGTGTTATGCAGATGATGTAAACTTGCTTGCTGAAACTGAGGAGGACCTGAGGCTTTATTGTAGCCTTCAACATGGATTGAAGCTCAACATCAAGAAAACAAAAATTCTCACCACTAGGTCTGATTGTCAGCATCATGATAGTGAAGAGATTAAGATTGTTAACAGCTTCAGTTTGCCTGGCTCCACAATCACTACCAATCTTGGTACCAGCAGCCAAGAAATCAAAAGATGAATTGCATTGGGAAATTCTGCTGTCAGAAACCTCTCCAGAGAACTGTAGAACAACAGTATCAGTCTGGATACTAAGATGTACCTGCTCGAGGCCATAGTCTTCAAAATTACTTGCTATGTATCAGAAAGCTGGACAATGACTAGGGGTGATAGAAAGAGAATCGATGAATTTGAATTGTGGTGCTGGAGAAGAGTATTGAATATGCCCTGGAACATTGGAAGAGCAAACAGTTTCATCCTGCAGAGGGCAAAAGGATTCAAGGATTCTGAAACTCCATTTGACATACTTTGGGCATGTTTCAGGAAAGGACCAGTCTTTGGAGAGGGGCATCATGTTTGGGAGGGTGGAGGGACAGTGCAAGAGAAGAAGAACCTGGGTGAGATGGATACTTTTTTCTTTTATTGGGAAAAACATATTGGGGGTACAAGGAGGTGAGGGTTGGGGACAGAAGGGTGAGGATGGGCCAGGATGCAGTTGCAGAGCTGCACAGTTTGGTCAGTGGGGGGAGCAGGTGAAGGAAATGATGAGGGTCCAGTGGGGACCAGATGCTACAGAGGAATGACTAGCATTTTCCAATGGTAATTAAACCAACAGTCTTATTGATTTGGGAATTGGATGCTGACTCTCTGGCTTCTTCATGCTGAACAGGGGCATAGATATAAAGGGGGGAAGGGCGGACGCTTTATCACCTTACTGGTGGTCTTGGGTTAAAGCTGCTTGCCTTCCTGCTCTGTTAGAAGATATTTTCCTGTCATTTGCTCCCCTCTGGACTGCAAAGTGTTTTCCCAGGTGGGTCCAGTGGGGATGGCTGGTTGAACCCAGAGGCTCCATCCTTCTTTGCTTCCTTAGCTGTCAGTTTTACTTCCTTTTTGTCATTGGCACTGGGTTCAGGGTCAATTCTGGAGTAAAACTCAGTATTAAGGTTACCTATAGGAAAGGGAGCAAACCTAGAGAGAACAAACTTGTGAGTTACAAATAGAAGGGCTTTGCGGGTGTTGCTTTCAGGTTTACTGGGGGGGAGGGGTGGCAGAAGGTGGCCTAGGTAACATTCTCTGGATACCCTAGGCATTCTTTTTTTTTCCCCTTACCCACCCAGGGGTCAGATGGCACGATCTGGGGGCTGAGGAGCTCACCCTGAGGGCTGCGACGGCTCACCCCAAGCCGGGGGCCGTGGGCAGCCTGCCCCGGGCAGAGGGTCGTGACAGCTCGCCCCGAGCCGGGGTCCGAGGGCAGCCCGCCCCGGAGATGGAGTTTTTCAGTCACTGTGGTAATGGAGGTGGATGTGTTGGAGACAATGTGGTTTGCACAGGACAGAGTAGGGATAAGAATGGTTATAGATAGGGTTGCAATGATTCACACTCAACTCGATGGCACTTAACAATACCTATCTCCTGAATGCTCATACTAAGGGTGTAGGTTGCTGATCCTAGTAAGATGAAATCACTGATAATTTTAAATTTTTCTCCATCTATCATGATGCTGCCTATTGGCCCAGTGATGAGGATGATTGTTTTCTTGATGTTGAAATATAATCTATATAGAAGGCTATAGTCCTTGATCTTCTGCAACAAGTCTCTCAAGTCTGCTTTCAGCAAAGTTGTGTCATCTGCATAATGCAAACTGTTGGTAAATCTCCCTCCAATTCTGATGCCACATTCTTCTTTATAAAGTCTAGCTTCTTGAATTATTTGTTCTGCATAAAATAATTGTTTTTTATTATTTTTTTATTTTTTTTTAGTTTTATTAAAACATACATAAAAATACTCACATGCACACACACCCCAATCAATATTTTTAACAAATCAATCTTGAGTAAAATGTTTATATTGTACAAAAATTGTTTCTAGATAATGGATATATCTGTTATTGTTATGCACTCATAATTGACCCTTTCGTGGGTTTTCAGAGGCTGTAAATTGTGTGGGAAGAGATTGCCCATTTTATCCATGGAACAAGCTGATAGATATGAACAGTAGGCCTTTGAGCTGGCAGAACAACTCTTTACCCATTAAGCCATCAGATTTCCAATATATTTGTAGATAAATATGACCATATTCTCTATAATATTCAGCACAGTATGAATTACATTTCTGCTCAATAAAATTTTTCTAAATGAGCTTAAATGGCAAAAATTAAAAAAATCTTTAAATGTGTTTGTTTGAGACACATATCTAGAAAGTAGGTTATCTTTTCCCATCATTACTCCATTACTTGTTACTCCATTATTTAGCACAGTCTACTGTCTTCCTTCTTTTTATTTTGAAGGAAAAACAAAAGAGTTTTATGGAGGGATAGAGATGGTCCAAAGTAGAACATTTCCATCATTCACAGAGTGAAAATGGATGCCCTTTACACAAAGAAGGATGCTTTTTAAAGTGATTTTGGTGTTAGTGTGGTGTTGTTGTGTAGTGTCTACTTTCATCTTTTTTATATGTGTTTTTAAAAATATTATAGTGATTTGAGTGAAAGTGTACAAAGTTCATTTTCCATTCACTTATTCAGATATTCTGCTCTATAACATTCATTTCAGTGTTAATCTGTTAATCACAGTTTTTCAATTTCCTCCTTGCAATTCTGATTTTCATTAGCCACCAATATCTCTCTATGTCTTTTATTTCTGAATGACCCTGTATTGATTATCTTCATATTGAATACTGCAATATTGCTTTAACCTTCACCCATCTTAATATATGTCTATTATCTATTTACTTTCATTCCTCTCTTCCCAGTTGTAGTCAGCTCAATGGCATCCAACTAATAATAACTTCATCCCTAGTAACAATCAAAGAATGATCTGTTTATAAACTTTAGATTTTTGTAATAATGGTCTTAGGCATTATTCATCTTTTTGTGACTGTCACTTATTCTATTCAGCCTAATGTCTTCTAGAGTTAGTCATTCAGAGTTTTTTATTGTTCACCCCCCGCATTCTATTTTATTCTATTGTGTGACTGTATCATATGGGATTGATTTAATCCATTTTTTCACACATGGACTGACCCTTGTGGACAACCAACCTTTTGAATAATGCTTTTTCAGCATTTTCTTTTTTTCTTACCTTTCTGTACTTCCTGGATTTCTCACCCAAACCATCATGAGGCTGAAATCCCTATTCTTCCAAAGTACTGTTCATCTTTATGGTGCTATAATGTTCTTTTCTACCTGTATTCACACAGCTTGCTTTAGATTTATTGTATTGCCATATATTTACCATGATCATGCACAGAACCATAAGATCCTTGAAAGAAGACTATTGGCTTCACATTTCCTCGAATCTCAATTATATTGTGTACTTGGTCTTCTTGTGAGCTACCATCAAGTTGGCAGAACTCATGGTGACCTTATGTATAACAGAATTCAACTTTGTCCAGCCCTGTACCAGCAAACTATGGGTTAAAAAATTACTCAATATAATTTTATGAAATAGGCTCACTCATAAGAAAATATTTTCAGAACTCCCATCCACATCTAAGTACACTGCAGTAAATCCATTTTCCTCTAAAAATGGATATCAATTGTAGGCAAAATCATCTGATGGATATTCATGGTTTTACAATATGCAAAAAACCCAGTCAGCCAATCTTTATTGAGACCATAATTTGGTGTGTTTTTTCCTCTCTCTCTCTCTCTCGCTCTCTCTCTCTCACACACAGAGAGAGAGACAGACAGAGAGAGAGAGAGGCAAAAACACATCAAATTATGGTGCCAATAAAGATTGGCTGGCTATTTTCTTTTCATATTGTAAGCAACCACAGTAAATAGGATATAAATGCTAACGATCTTATTGCACTGAAATCACCCAGTCAGCACTCTCACATTCACAGCAAAGTCCTGATTACATTACTGTAGCATATGTCCATGTGAGTATTTGTAAACACTCCATCTATAATCTACAAGAAGAGCAATCAATGTAATGCTATATAACTCAAAAGGATGCAGCCATCTTTCTGTCTCATAAGAATTATTGTTGAGTACCTTTTTAGAGATTGGCGAAAATTCATAAACTAATTTTCAGAGATACAATATGGTCTCTACTTGTAATATTTATATCTGTGCTCATTAAAACATAAATTTCTTATGCAGTGTTTATTTCTGAGGTCAAGAGTTAGATTTTTCAGCTGGTCCATTTTAACAGATTGCCTATGATAGCATTCTGTCATATTAGGTTTAAGAAAATAGCCATTCTAACTTATAATCAGCTTTACTTGGGAGCAACAATCAAATTCATATTGATTTTGAGTAAACCTTTACATACCCATCTGCGCCATTTGAAGCTCAGCTAGTACAGATCAATGTATCTCTAGCATCATCATGCACTAGGTAATCAATGGATAAGGAAAATCATTATTTACTGCTCTGTAATTATGTTTACATTCAAGTCAAATATAAGAAAATTTGCAAGACCATTTTGATGGAATGACTCATGCATTACAAGCAAATTGTCTCTATATTATTTTGAGCAAAGCAGACTCTGAAGAATGTTGCCATGAAGGTAAGGAGAAGACTGTAAAACCTCTTCTTGCCTGGTTCTAGCGCTCAAATCCCAAAATAGTTGTCAGCATCTTTTCTCTCTAGGAACCATTCTATTTTTAAAGAGTAGTCACAAACACCGTGGCTGTGGCAGCAATCTCTATGATGGTTTATAATCAGCTCTGATACTGATCTGTTTTCTACCCACCTGCTCACTTTCAGTTGTGAGCCATCCTTTTAAATGTCCTTCTTGTCATTTCAATGTAAGAGTAAATACTTGGCCTCTCTAGGGTTTAAATGTCAGTTATCTCTTTGTGGGTTATCATTTGAATTTGTCCCACTAGCATTCTGTCTTCAGGACCATCTTGAATGGTACACCTGGTCTACTTCTAACCGCAATCAAACTCCCATCTCTGTTACTCCTAGGTGTTTGATTACTGCTTTGGCCTCCCTATGAAGGGCTGCTGAGGTTAGAAAAAAAAAATAGTTACAGAAATAGAAGAGAACATACTACCTTGTTGTTCTGATTCACCACACTTTATTAAGGCAGCCCGACAAGCAGCAGGACAGATGAGCTTAGGCTCTTGCTGCACAGCATAACTAAACAGATGGCTGCGGTGAAATTGCCCATCAAAATTTGTTTTGTCCTATTTTATTACAGTTATTCAGACAAGGATTTCAGACTGAAATAAGAAACAGTCTAAACCAGGTTGTGTTTGTAGTGGATTTCCCTGAGCTAAGAAATTCACGGCAGCAGGACTGCAAGCAGGACATTTCTTTCATTGCAGCATCTTGATAACTAATAGAGCTGGAGATTTCCCGTAGAAAGTGTTCAAGGAGCAAAGTTAGATTTATTAAAACTGAAATTATGTGGGGGGAAGAAGGGAGAAAGCACTGTGTTTAAAAAAATAATGCTAACTTGTGAATCAAATTAGCAAATCAGGATATATTTTGAAAAAGTACAATTTGGGGATTTTTCCTCTTTATTTTAAATCTTGAGTAGGAAAATAATATAAGATGAATAAACAAACAAGACAAGATGAGAGAAATTATGGTTCTTATTTGTAGAAGAGTGGAGGGTCAGCAAAGGAGAGGATGACCCCCAACCAAGTGGATTGACACAGTGACTGCTGCAATAGGCTCTTGTGTGTCGGGAAATGTGAGGATGGTGCAAAATAGAACAGGATTCAGATATTTTGTTCATAGGGTTACTATGAGTCACATTTGACTCAATGGCACCTAACAACTACAACAACAATGACAAAAACATTTTTAGTATGGTGTACTCTTATCTTAACGGAATTATTATCAAGTCTTTGGACTTGATGGTATATTATCATACACCTTGGAAATTTCAAAGTCAGTGATTTTAAACTTAGACATTAATTTAATACATAAATCACTGCCAAATTTTGCCAAAAATTGGACATAGTTTATGGATATATTTAGAGTCAGTTCATAATGATAAATGATCCCTCTGTGAAAGCTCATATGGTTGATTTCTAGAGGAGAGTAGAGAAAAAATGGAAATACTAAAACTCATGTACAATAAATAATTTTTCAAAAGAAATAAAGATAAGATTTTCCAAGATGCACAATTAACTAACAGAACAAGGAAAGAGAAAAGAACATCAAGAACTGAACCATTGTTGCATGGTGACAGAACATTCAATTCAGAAGAGCAGCTTTCTTGATTATAATGCATGTGTGTTGAACACCATGTAATTTGTGCAAAGGTAAAACAGATTAGAAGAGTTTGTCCAGAATTTTAGTGGTGTGATCAGTGTACAAAAGACTTCACATTCTATAAGAATATTTACAGTGTGAAAGTACATCCTTACTCAAAATTAATAAGGAAGTTAGAATCTCAATATGTTGTTGTTAATTGCCATCAAGTCAAGCATAAGGCACGATGACCCTATGAACAAAAGGCCTGAAGCCTTTCTATAACTATGCTCATTTACCAAAGTTCATAGAGTTTCCAGAGGCATGTTGTTTAGGAATTGGATGCCACTTCTGCTTCCAAACTTGTCTTAAACTGGTAGCTCCACCAAACCCTGTCCATCATAGGTAACCATTATGGCATTTGACACCCCAGTGGCACAAGTTTAGCATCACAGCTACCTCAGTTTACCTCAGTACAGCATATTCACAGAAGAGTGCTGTACCACTAAGAAGAATATTCCTCCAAAATATAATAACAACCAACTTTAAATACAAAGGTGCTCCATGAGGACTTGTTGACTCTAAACAATAGGCTTTAAAAAAAAAACAACAACCACAAAAACCCCAACAACTAATATGCTCTTGTTAGATAATCAATATAGTAAATGGTTTCATTTTAATTGTAAAGAAAAGTTAAAATATGTTTATATTTATTTTACCTAATCACTTAATCAATATTCTATTTTCGTAAGATCATTTCAACATGAAGTAGTTACAAACTGACTTTCTTGGGTTTTTATGAGGCATACAAAAAAGACCAATGATATCTATCCATCACACAAACTGAATATGATAGTTCAACACATCAAACATGACTCATTTAAGGTGTTAGTTTCCTGACAAGCCCATCAAATGATCAGCTATCCTTCAACCAATATTCACAAAACAGATCCAATATGAAACTTGGTTTTGAGTGAGGACATAGAGTTCATACTATTTGAACAGTTTGATTTAATCCACTAAGACTACACAAGACCTCTTCTATGATGCACAGTGCTTTGTGATTGTCTTATGTTAGTGATTAAACTGAGTCACTAAAGAACCTATAGTCCTTAAATATCATCAGCCTCTAACTTCCTATGCTGAGCATGTAGAAACCAGCAACAGATCTGGAACTTTAAGTCAAATACTGAAATGTAATAAAGATGTGGAGTTAATATGGAATAGTAAAATTAAAAAACAGCACTCTTATAAGAGACACAAGATTTTTAAAAATAGCTCCTCACATTAGAAGATACAGCATTATGAATGAGTGCTTCAGAATATGTCTGATTCTTAAACTCATAGACTAAGAACTGGAAGATATTTTAATATGACAGTTATTTTAATGATTCTGTGCTTTTTAAATTCTGTAGATGAACCCCAAAATTACAAAAGCAATTAGTGCACTGATCTTCTACTTAATTTACTGGTCCCCTACTCTGTAGTTAATTTTCCATTACCCATCAGTCTGCAGACTTGCAATAGTCTACATGTTGTGGTGCTGAAAACTAACCCACTCGCATTTCAAATACCAGTAGTATCATCAATAGTAGGTTTCAGTAGAGTTTCCAGATTAAGAAAGACTAGAAAGTAGGGTTGCCTATCCGATTATGAAATAATGGGACCTCAAAAATGCTATGCAGCAAAGGAACATTGCCTAATAATAGATGAGGCCTTTAAATTGTAAGATACTCAATATATGGCTAGAGAAATACTATATCCTCAAGAATCTAACATAGAAATATGGATGATATAAACCTTTCAGATAATGAAGACCTTCATTTGCCCATAACTAAAATGAATGAGCACTGGTACCTAGTGGCAAGAAGCTGTCCTACAATCCCAAATGCACACAGTTTGAATCCACCCCCTGCCCTGCAGGAGGATGGGTGATCTCCTCCCATGGAATTAATTGCCTCTGAAAACTCGCCTGGAGGGTAAATAAACTCTGTGTTGGTTCCAACTTGATGGTACTCAACAACAACAATAATATAAATAACAGATGAAAACATCCTTAAATAATGGCCACTACAATTTATAGCAATAAGCAAACACATCAAAAGGCAGGGAAAAATTGACTATTGACTCTGTAACCCAACATCTTCAAAAAATTGAAAAAGAACAGCAAGAAAACCCAACACCCTATAAAAAAACTTAAATTATAAAAATTAAAGCAGAGATTAATGAAATAGAAAACAAAAAACAATTGAAACTATCAACAAAACTAGGAGTTGCTTCTTAGAAAAGTTCAATAAAATCGGCAAACCATTAGCAAACCTCACAAAAGAAAAGAAGACACAAATAATCCGAATAAGAGATAAATCAGGCAACATCTCAACAGAACCAACTAAAATAAAAAAGCTAACATTAGAATATTATGAAAAACTATACTCAAACAAATATGAAAACTTAGAGGAAATGAGGAAATGGACAAATACTTAAAAATGCACAATCTTCTTAAACTGACACAAACCGAAATTCAACATCTGAACAGACCCATTACAAAAGAAGAAATTGAAAAGGTAATACAACAACTTCCAACCAAAAAAAGCCCTGGGCCAGATGGATTTACAAGTGAATTTTATCAGACATTTAGAGAAGAACTGACACCAATTCTACAGAAACTATTTAAGAAAATAGAAAATGATGGAATTCTCCCAGACTTATTCTATGAAGCAAACATATCCTTGATACCAAAGCCAGAAAAGGACACCACCAAAATAGAAAACTATAGGCCAGTATCTCTTATGAACATAGATGCAAAAATCTTAAATAAAATATTGGCCAATAGAATCCAACGATACATCAAAAAAAAAAAAACCACCCCATCATGACCTAGTAGGACTCATAACAGGTATTCAAGGATGGTTCAATATAAGAAAAACAATTAATGTAATTCATCATATTAACAAAACAAAGAACAAGAACCACATGATCCTATCAATTGATGCAGAAAAGGCCTTTGAAAAAATCCAACACATACAAAAATCAGTTGGATTTCTCTACAGTGACAAAGAGTATACAGAGCAGGAGCTAAGAAAAACAATACCCTTCACAATAGCTAATCACAAAATAAAATATTTGGGAGTAAATATAACTAGAAGCACAAAGGATCTATTCAAAGAAAATCACAAAAACATTACTACAAGAAACAAAAAAGAGACCTGGAGTAGTGGAAGAATATTCCTTGCTCATGGACAGGAAGACTCAATGTTGTCAAAATGGCAGTACTACCAAAGGTAATATACACGTTCAATGCAATCCTAATACAAATACCAATCCCATTCTTCAACAAGATGGAAAAGGCAATCTCCAGCTTCATTTGAAATGGAAAGAAGTCCCGAATAAACAAAGCACTCCTTAAGAACAGAAAAAAGGTAGGAGGCATTTCATTCCCTGATTTCAAATCCTACTACACTACCATGGTAGTTTAAACAGCATGGTACAGGTAAAATGACAGACACATAGATCAATGGAATAGAATTGAGAATCTGGAAATCAGTTCATCTATTTATGGTTGACTGATTTTTTACAAGGAGATGAAATCAGTTAGGTGGGGAAATGACAGCCTTTTTAACAAATGGTGTTGGCAAAACTGGAAAGCTATCTGCAGAAAAATTAAACAAGATCCACACCTCACTCCATATACAAAAACCAACTCAAGGTGGATCATGGACCTTGGACTAAAACCAATGACTATAAACTTCATTCAAGAAAAGCTTGGAAGAACTTTAGTAGTCCTAATCCACAACATAAAGAGTCGTCCAAGTATCCTGAAAAATTTAGAACCAGGAGAAGATAAAATAGACGAATGGCACCTTCTAAAAATCAAATCCCTATGCACATCCAAGAACTTCTCCAACAAGGTAAGAAGGGAAGCCACAGACTGGGAAAAAGTGTTTGGTAATGACATATCAGATAAGGGACTTATATCTAAAATTCATAAAATAATTGAGCACCACAACAAGATAAGGGTAAATACTCCAATAGAAAAATGGGCACAGGATATGAACAGACACTTCACCAAAGAAGACATTCAGATGGCCAACAAGCATATGAAGAAATGTTCAAAATACCTAGCCCTGAGAGAGATACAAATCAAGACAACTATGAGATATCATCTCACCCCAGTAAGAATAGCAAAATTTAACAGAACAGCTAACATCAAATGCTGGCGAGGTTGTGGAGAGACTGGAACTCGTATTCACTGTTGGTGGGAATGTA
>NW_006399760.1:26685227-26692564 GCF_000299155.1 Elephantulus edwardii | reverse complement strand
CAATTTGATACTTGTATATTCCTTTAGGTAAGATCCATGTATATAATTGTCATTTATGTTATTCTGGTTTTCTGTAAAAAGGTATGAGCAAGGAATAAATTATTGATTGAAAAAAAATGGCCACTACACGTGGACCTCATGGAATACATGAATCAAATTGTTATATCTCTCCAAAAAGACAACAGAAAAGCTCAACATCAGTAAGAATAAGACCAGGGGTTTAAATTGAAGCTGAAGAAAATGAAAACAAGTCCAGGCAAGTCAAAATACAACCTTGAATATGTCCAGTTGAATTTAGATATTCTCTCAATCCATTCAGTTATGGTTGAACATCTGGGCTGTTTCCATGTTCTTGCAATGGTGAATAATATTACTGTGAACATTGATGTACAAATTTCTGGTGTATCTCAGTTCTAATTTCCTTGGGGTATATTCCTAGTAGTGAAATAGCTACATCATATGTAGTTTCCATGCTCAACATTTTGAGGAAAACCCAAACTGTCTTCCAGAGTAATTGGACCATTTTACAATCCCACCAACAGTGTATGAGAGTTCCCACCTCTCCACATCTTCCCCAACATTTATTGCTTGCTGCCCTACTAAACTTTACCACTGGTACGGGGGTGAAAAATTATCTCAAGAATAGATCCGATACACTGAATGCTAGTGACTTATGACTGAGTGACACAAGCAAACCATGGTATTTTAAACTGTTTTTGAAATTTGACAATAAAAAAGAAAGACTGATGAAGAATTTATATCTTTGAATTATAGTGTAAATGAAGATTATTGATTGATCCACAGACTGACAGAGGAATAAACAAATCTGTATTGGAAGGAGTACAGGCAGAGTGATTCTTAGAAGCAAAGATGAGACTGCATTACCTGCTTTGGGTACATTATAAGTAGCTGACAGTCCTTGAGAAAGACTGAGAATGATCAAGGTATAATCAATTTGATTCATGTGCATCTCATCAGGGCAGTTCCATGTGTAGTATCCACTTTTAAGGTATTTAGAGTGAATAAGTCCTTGATCATATAGCATCCTATTACATAATTCTCATGCTTAGAATAATAGAGGGTCAGTAAAAGAGAGAAAGACCTCCAATGAAATGGATTGAAACAGTGAATGGAACATTAGGCTTAACTTAAGCCCAGAAGAGATTGTGAGGATGGCACAGAATTGGACAGGGTTTCATCGTGTTTACATTAGGTCACTGTGAGTTGAAGCTTACATTATGTCACTGAATAACAACTATTCGGTTTGATTCATAATACAATTTTCTTTCTATTATACTTCTATCTCTTTACAGTCAATTGCCTGATCATATTTGCTATGAGTCATTCTGACTTGATAGCACGTAACTACCACAACAATAATATAAAATGACCAGAAACATTTCCAAAACAAAGATATTATACCACTTGTAAAATATATGATCATAGATCAATGCACGGATAGTAATATACATCTTAATACTAACAAGTATTTCTTATGCATGTAAAAACTATAACATGAATCAACTTGTAATGCATTTTAGAGTGCTGAGTCAGTGATCTGGTAAAGCTAATTTGCAAAAGCAGTGATTTGATTTTAAAATAAAGATAAATAAAACATATACATAATAAAGTAAGATATAATTAACAACAGAGGTTCAGGAAGGAAATCAAGAAGTAGAATATGTTTGTTGTTTTGTGCTGTCAAGTTGCCTGCAACTCATGGTGATCCCATGTACAACAGCCCTAAACCAGGCTCGATCACCGCAGTTACTGAATCAATCCAACCATCGATGATCTGCTTCTCTTGTACTGTCCTTCTACCCTTCCAAGCATGGCATCTATCTCCAAGGACTGATCTCTCCTTGCAACATGTCTATAAAATCAAGAAGTGGAATTATTTTGCAAAAGATACACTTGTAATGGAGTTACCTAGTTAGAATAATTTCTAGTAAATGATAAAATGTATCACTTAGATATGAAATGAACTTCTTCTCTTCAGAACATGCATTCAGTGAATTTAAAATAATGATTTGCACTTAATGTTGTGCTCTATTGCTGTGGTTGCTTTAGGAACTGAATAGAAAGTGCTTCTTTCAGGGGTATAGACTTTTCATTGCTAAAGTCTCAGCTAAGTAAATTAAACACTGGTAATTCGCAGGCTCTTAGGTTAAAGTACGAGTATGAATTGAGAACATCAGAATAATTCACCAGAGACAAATTTTCCTAACAGATTTTTCCCCTAAAGAGTGTTAAGAAACTACACTAATGGCAGTTAAATTCAAATGTACTTGTTGAACAGCAGAGCATTAATGCACACATCTGTATATAACTTTGCTGGAAAATTAAGCAAATGAGGCTTAAGCAACTTTGAAGAAGCTTAGTTCACAAATAGCAATAAAGTAATGATCAAAGAGAAATCATTAGAAATTGTGTTTAGTTGAGGTTTAGTGAGCAACATCAGACTCGAATGAAAGCAAATGGAAATTTTTGAAACCATTTTATTTCAAGGAATACTAACGATAATACAAGCCATTTTTGCCAATCAAAACCCCAAACAATTAAAAATATTGATAACATAGAATAACAAAGAAACATGTTAGAATACCAAAACTGAGACTCCTTCACTAATAAATAAAATTTAAATATATCTTTGGTACAGTGAGAGAACACAGATAATGTTGGGTCAGAGTCCTTGGAACACATTAACTTAAATTCGAGGACATAACTAAAGGTATAATTTAGCTTCGATGCACTCATTTATACAATATCTCAGTCTCAAAGCTCTCTTGTGAATTCTGTGAGATTTTTATTATATATAAACAAATTCTTGGGTTATCAGCTAAATGTGTCAAAGTTATATCAATAATGTTGTTGTTGCATGCCATCAAACTGGAACTGAGTAAACTAACAGCTGATTCTCCAGAGGGTTTTCAGAGATAGTACATTGTCTGAGAGGGTACTGCCAATCCTCATCCAATGGAGCAGCTGCTGGATTCAAACTGTATGCCTTTGGGGTTGCAGCTCAGCTTCTTACCAATACTGCACCCTATCAAAGCTCCTTATATCAATAATAGTGATAATTAGTAACTTACTCTTTTTCAGATCTATAATAAGTTTTTATTCTATTTGTTCTCAAAATATATACTCATATATATTTGTATATGGGTGTACATATACATAATTTTAAAAGTATGATTGAGGTAATATGTAATATATATTTTAAAGCATCATCCACCACAGTTTAAAATAAACATCATGTATTTTTAAACACCACCAACCAGAATTCCTATTCATATTAACATAACAAAAGCTAAACTGCAATAATCTAAATAGACATTATATCATCTAAAATAGTGGCGTTTGAACCCACCAGTATTTACAAGAGTAGTGAACCCGCTAATATTTAAAAGAGTCACACATTTAGGGAGCTCTGGTGGCTTAGTGGCAAGGTTGTGCTTCAATCTTCAAGGCAAATGGTAAAATCCACCAGCTGCTTCACAGGAGAATAGGCAATCTCCTCCTGTGTGATTAACTGCCTCTGAAAACTCACTGGAGGGTCAGCCACGGGTCAGCTTCAACTCAATGGTACAGAACAACAGTGAACATGCAAGAGATTCTCATCAATAATACCTGTTAGAATGCCTAATATTAATTATATGTATAGAATTGAATATGGCACAAAATACTTCCCCCACCTATTTTTACTAATCACAGTATTAACAACTACATGATATCTTCTAGGTACAATACTGAAGATAACCAACCATGCAAATATACTCAATAAAGCTTCTTTCTGTTATGTACTATAGCGTCTATCATTAGGGACCACTCCAGAGTACTGAAGAGCAACAGTGCCACTCTGGAGACTAAGGTGTGCATGATACAGGCCACTGTCTTTGCAATCACTTGCTATGCATCAGAGAACTAGACAATGACTAGGAAGAATTGATGTCTTTGAGCTGTGGTGCTGGAGAAGATATTGAATATTACATGACCTGCTAAGAAAACGAATAGGTTCATCCTGCAGAGGGTTAAACCAAGCTGCAAGGCAAGGATTCTGAAGCTTCGTCTGACTTACTTTGGTTATGTTGCAAGGAAGGACCAGTCCTAGGAGAGGGACGTCATTCTTGGAAGGGTGGAGGGACAGCACAGGAGAGGAAGACTCTCTATGAGGTAGATTGATTCAGTGACTGAAGTAATGGGGGTGGGTGTGTTGGTGACAGTGAGACTGGCACATGACAGAGCAGGGTTTAGGGCTATTGTACATAGGGTTATTAAGAGTGTCAGGTAACTTGATGGCACATAACAACAACAAAAACAACCAGAGTCAGAACAGACCCATAGCTGACCCTCCTATGGATGCTAGTTTCTGGAAAAGGTCAATAAAACTGACAAATAATTGGCAATCTTAACAAAAGGGGGGAAAAAGGCACAAATAACTCGAATTAGAGGAAATGAAGTCTATGAGAATATAATGAAAAGTTATACTTTCTGATAAATTAGAAAGCTTAGAGGAAATGGACAAATTCCTTGGAGCTCACACTTTACTCAAATTGACAAGGACATAATACTTGAACAGACCCATCACAAAAGAAGAAATTGAGCAGACCATAAAAAGACTCCCACACAAACACACAAAAAAGGTCCTGCATCAGATGGCCACATGGCTGATTTCAACCAAACATTTAAAAAAAATTATCATCAATTCTACTTGTTAATTTAAAAAAATATTTAAAATAATAGCTAAAGAAAGAACACTGACAGAAACATTCTGCAAAGTAAACATAACCCTAATAACAAATTCAGGCAAAGATATTACCCAAAAGAGAAAACTGTAGACCAATATCTGCCATGAACATAAATGAAAAAAATCTTTAACAAAATCCTAGCCAATAGAACCCAAAAGCACATCAAAATAATAACTCATCAGGTCCAAATAGGATTCATGACAGGTATGTAAAATTGTTCAACACAAGAAAAACAATCAATGTAATTCACCACATTAACAAAGCAAATTACAATAAAATTATGGTCCTAGTAATTGATGCAGAAAAGGTATTTGACAAAATCCAACAACCCTGCGTGATTAAGACATCCAGAAAAATTGGAACAGAAGGAAATTTCCTCAATATAGTGAAAAGTATATATGCAAAACCAAGGGCCAATATCATTCTCAATGGAGAAAGACTAAAAGCATTTTTCTTGCAAACGGAGACCAGACACGGATGCCCACTGCACCACTTCTATTTAATATTAGAACTTGCTGTTGCTATATGCAGATGATATGACAGGGTACACAGAAAACCCCAAGGACTCAATAAAAATCAGTTAGACCTAGGAGACCAACTTAGTAGAGTGGCAGGACATGTTGTTATTGTCGCTATGTGCTGTCGAGTCACCTGTGACTCATAACGACCCTATGTACAACAGCCCTAAACTCTGCCCTATCCTGTGCCAGTCTCACCATCTCTGACACACCTGCCCCCATTATTACCACAGTCACTGAATCAATCCATCTCATTGAGGGTCTTCCTCTCCTGCGCTGTCCCTCCACCCTCCCAAACATGACATCCCTCTCCAAGGATGGTCCTTCCTTACAACATGTCCAAAGTATGTCAGACAAAGCTTCAGAATCCTGGCCTCCAAGGAGCAGCCCAGCTTCAACCTCTCTAGGACAAACCAGTTTGTTTTCTTAACAGTCCATGGTATATTCAATACTCTTCTCCAACACCACAGCTCAAAGGCATCAATTCTCCTTCTATCATCCCTAGTCGTTGTCCAGTTTTCCGATGCATAGCAAAGTGATTACAAAGACCGTGGCATGTATCAGGTACACCTTAGTCTCCAGACATCTTTGCACTTCAGCGCACACACAGAACTGCCCCCTGGAGTCCTAGGGGCAAGGCTGGGAGGTTGGATGCCACCACCATCGCAACATGAGAGAGGAGTTCTGGGGTGCTAGGAAGAGGAGCGGGAATTGGGGATCCCAGCTTTATCTCCCATCACCCAAACAGGTAGTCTGTCCCAGAAGTGCGTGTGTGGGAAACAAAGTGTCCCCTGGAGTCCTGGGGCCCTCGAGCCTGTGGCCCTCAGGCCAGAAAAAGAACACTACATACAGATAGATCTACAGGACAGATCACCCTCCCTTGAGAACTATTGTGACCACAGTATGCTGTAAATGGAAGGAAAGATGCCCAAGCCACAAGAAGTTAAACCTGGAGCAGAAATTAAAAGGAAAGGACTTTTCTTCGAAACAATCTGAAATAAGTTTTCCCTAACATTAGAGCTTTATCTTTGGACTTACAGGCCCCTAAACTCAAGGGACACTGGTCACAGCATAAGAAATCAGCAACATCTTGATGACTTTGAATCACAGAAACCCACAATGCTTGAGATATAAGCTGTCAGATCAAGGGGTGTATAGCAGGCGATAGGTGTTGAAGGGAGTAAGTAGGTGGGAATAGAAGGGAATACAGTTGGAGTAGGGAAAGGGGTGGGTCAAGAGACTCTTGTCAAGGGAAGGGAAAAAATTAAAATTACTGGATATTTCTACAATTGGGAAAGATATTTCATCTGCATTGTTCTGTAACATGCTTATCTGTCAGATACTTTTCTAAATCTGAGCATTCAGATTAAGACAGACTAAGAAGAAGGATTTGCCATCCACTTCTGAAACAGCAGGTCTTAGAAAACCCTATCTACAACAGAATACACTTAGACTAGCAGATAGGGCAATAGATGTGGAATTTTCAAGTATGGAAATAGTAAGGAGGAGGAACAGTTGTAAGCAGACACTAGTAGTTGGAACATGGAATGTGATAGCTATGAATGTGGGAAAGTTGGATATTGTTAAGGAAGAAATGGACCACATAAATATTGACATAATAGGTGTTGGTGAGATGAGATGGACTGGCATGGGACAATTTCAATCAGATAATCACATGATCTATTATACTGGAGATGAAAGGGTGAGAAAAACTGGGGTTGCTTTCATAGTTAAAAAAGTAATTTCTAGCTATGTCTTGAAATATAATATTGTGTGTGATAGGATAATATCTATATGTATACAAGGAAGTCCAGTGAATACCACTTTCATTCAAATATATGTACCAACAACCAGAGCCAAAGAAGAAGAAAAAATGATTTCTACCAACTTTCACAGTCAGAGATCGATTGAACATGCAATCAAGATGCATTAATAGTGATGCGTGACTGGAATGCAAAAGTTGGGAACAGAAAAGAAGGATCCGTAGTTGTAAAGCATAGACTTGGTGACAGAAATGAAATTGGAGATAGGATGATAGAATTTTGCAAAATCAGCAATTTATTCATTGCAA
>NW_006399760.1:26682570-26684227 GCF_000299155.1 Elephantulus edwardii | reverse complement strand
AACTAATATTTGACAAGGAAATAAAACCTATGCAATGGGGAAATGACGCTCTCCTGAAGAAATGTTGCTGGCAAAACTCGATGGCTACCTGCAGAAAGCTGAAACAGGATATACATTTAACACCACATGCAAAGATCAACACAAAGAAGATCAGAGAGCTGGGAATAAAGCCCCAAACCATAAAGTTTATAAGAGACAAACTGGAATCATACTTTGAAGACCTAGTTTTTTGTATAACAATACTGACTAATACAGCCAGCAGAAAGTCACAATCTGGAGAGGATAAAATTGATTAATGGGACTGTCTAAAGAGTAAATCCCTGTGCTCACAAAAATCTTTCTTCAATATGGTGAAAAGAAAGTCTACCAAATGGGAACAAACCTTTGGCAATACTATCTCAGACAAGAAGGGTCTTATAACAGAAGTTTACAGAATGCTTCTAGGCCTCCAAAAATCCCCCCAAAAAACAAAAGAACAAACTGATAAAGCTATTACAAAATGGGCAAAAGACATGGAAAAACTTTTCGCAGGGAAAGACATTCGGATGGCCAATGGTCACATGAAGAAATGTTCAAAATCACAGACAATAAGTGAGATGCAAATTAAAACCACAATTAGATACTATCTTACCCTAGTAGCAGAGGCAAGGTTTATCAGGGCAGCAAGCAATTAATGTTGGAGGGGATGTGAAAAGATGGGAACTTGCATACACTCTTTGTGGGATTGTAAAATGGTACAACCACTCTGGAAGACAGTCTGGCATTTCCTCAAAAAATCGAACATAAGAACTCCGTATGACTCAGCTATTTCACTCCTAGGAATATACTCCAACATAATTAGAACTGAGACACAAATAGAGATCTGTATACTAAGATCAGAGCAGCATTATTACCACCAAAAGTACATGGGAACAGCCTATATGTTCAACTGCAACTGAATGTATTGAAAAAATCATGGTACATTCACACAATGCAATGCTATGCAGCACTCAGGAGTAACAATTTGAAAACTACTACATAACTTGGTGTAGATTTGATAGCATTATGCTGAGTGAACTAATGAAGTCTCATAAGTCAAATACTGCATAAGACTATTACTGGAAACTAAAAGGATAACTAGTAAAACATGTATGGGAACCCATAGGGGAATGAGTGAGGATAGGTAGTCCTGAAGTGACAGGGCTGCACAGTTTGGTGGGTGAAGGAAGGAGATGAATTAAATGGGAAGGATTCGGCAGGGACTAGAAAAGATTGATTGATGATTAGCAAGTTCTAATGGTGATTATATTATTCATGAGAATTATTGTATGAAACACAATATGTATGAAGAATAATGTGAAACACAATGCATACTTTGAGAACAAACTAATAAAAATTAAGAAAAGAAAGGAAAAAAGTATACAAGAATTCAAGTTGGTATATACACAATTCAGGAATATTAATTATATTTTTGAGTCACATAGTCATTCTCAGACTCTTTGAGTTGTTTTCCTTCATTAGCTGTCTATTCTCTAAAGTTTCCAGTTGCTGTTGTTAACTTAATCGCATATAGATAGGTATTGACACAGCATAATGCTAAATTTAACCAGAGTTTTATCATTAATAATCTAGTCAATTTATTAAACTACATATTAAAGCTCAACATCAAGAAAACAAA
>NW_006399760.1:26672636-26682050 GCF_000299155.1 Elephantulus edwardii | reverse complement strand
GGCAACTTGTTGGCACATAACAACAACGACAAAACATAAAAGAAGCAAAACTCACTTCAATTCTTACCTTTTAAATATACTATATAACATGATTTTTTTTATATGTCTGAGCTCCTGCTGTGCCCTCCAACAATGTAAAATAGTATATTACAGTTGATCCTTGAACAGCCTAGGAGGGAACTATGGGGACACGCTTATATATGTACATTTTTTCTTGTTCCTGTTGTGCTGAGTTCAAATGTTGCAAGTAACCACTTAAAACATTATGTGATGCTAATAATTCCATGTAACCAGTTTGTCTTTAATGATAAATTATATGACAGGAATGAACTGCCCAATCAGATATGATTAATCACACAGAGTTTTAAGCAGATACTGGCACAATATTACCACAACAGCAATAGCAACTACAAATCCATGTAAAAGTGTGCCAGTGTAGTTTAACCTACTTTGATAAATAGTTAACTGTAAATTAAATGTAAAAAGAGCTCCTAATCCCCATGTTCTTACAAATCTACTATATTACATGAAAATATCTAACTTCAAGTAGATTACTCAAAACAAGGGTTAAAGATTAGTTACATCTGAAAAATGCTAATACCTCCTTTCAAAAATTATAAAACCGTACTAATTGAGGCAGTGTCTATTTGTGCATGGCTTGACTATGCAAAAGCATTTGACTCTGTGAATCATAAGTTGTGGTACAGGAATCCCAGAGCACTTAATTGTGCTCATGCAGAGCCTAAACCTGGACCAGGAGGCTATTGTGCAAACAGAGCAGGGGAATACTGCATGGTTTAATATCGAGAAAGGAGTGTATCAGGGATGTATTCTTTTTCCATACCTATTCAATATGTATTCTGAGCAAATTATCCAAGAAGTTGAACTCTATGAAAAGGAGTGTGGCATTAGGATTAGAGGGAAACTCATCAATAACCTATGTTATTCAGAAGATACAACCATGCGTGAGGAAGACTTAAGGCACTTGTTGCAGCAGATCAAGGACTAGTCTTCAGTATAGATTGCATCTCATTGTCAAGAAAATGATTCTTACCACTGGACTGATAGGCAGTGTCATGATGGATGGAGAGAAGATTGGAACTGTCAATAGCTTCATTTCACTTGGATCCACAATTAATACCCTTAGTATACGCAGTTAGGAAATAAGGAGACACATTGCACTGGGAAAATCTGCAGTTAGCGACCTCTTTAATTTATTGAGGAGTAATGATGTCAGTTTGAGGACTAAGGTGTATCAGATTCAGGCCATAGTCTTTCCGATTACTCGTTGTACATCTGAGAGCTGGACAACGAATAAAGATGATAGAGAAAGAATTTATGTCTTTGAGCTGTGGTGTTGGAGAAGAGCACTGAACATTCCTTGGACGAACAAGAGAACAAACAGATCTGTCTTGGAAAGGGTGCAGCCAGAGTGATCTTTAAATGCAAGAATGATAATGCTTCACCTCACATACTTTGGGCATGTTGCTAGGAGGTGCTGTTCCTTAGAGAAGAACTTGATATTGGGAAGGATGGAGGGTCTGCGAAGGAGAGGAAGACTCTTAACCAGAAGGATTGACACAGCAACTGCTGCAATGGGCTCTTGTATGTCAGGAAATGTGGGATGACACAGGATAGAACAGGGGTCAGATGTTTCATTCATAGGGTCGCTTGAGTTGTACTTGACTTGATGGCACCTAACAACAGTGTAGACAAGAGATACATAGAATATTGGAACACAGAAGAGAACCTAGATACAGATTAACATTTAAATTACATTTTATTTTTAGCAAAATGCCAAAGGAATCAAAAGAAAAATGAAAATAACTTTTTAAAAAGTGACAGTGAAATAACTTAACAAATACATGAGGAGGAAAACATAAATCCCTAAAACTATAAACAAAACAACTTCAACTGTGACTTCATCTTAAACATAAAAAGTATAATTTAAGTTTGATAACTTTTTGAAACAATCACATGAAAACCAACTTTGATACTTGAAAGTAGCTACAACTTTCCAAGGCAATATAGCATTAAAAAAGTCACCATAAAAGTAGAGATAGTAGAATTTGTAATTTTTTTTAAAAAAGTTCTGTTCAGGAAAATTCCTAATGAGAAAAGAAATAATAAGCAAGGCATAGACAGAAAATATGTGCAAAATGTATATGTTACAATGAACATAATAATTTCTAACATAGGAGTAATGTAGAATGACAACTAAATTAGCAAAACATAGATTTCTAAAAGTATTAAAATTACTAATACGCACATAAAAATGTCAAAGTAAGGTGTTCTTGTGTCAGTCCCAACTCATAGTGGCTGGATGATAAAACAAAAGGAAATTGCCCAATCCTAATCGTCTCAAAACTGTTTCACTGTTTGAGCCCACTGTAGTAGACACGATTGCTTATTGCCTTGGAAAAAGTCATCACATTAGGAAAGGTAGAAAAGTCATCAATATCGGGAAAGGTGGAGGGCAGCAAAATAGAGGAAGACCCTTCATGAGATGAATTAACAGAGTGACTACAACATGGGCTTAAGTATGGCATATCTTGAATCTGATGCAGGATAGGTCAACGTTCCAAAGTATTGTTCATAAGGGTCTTTATAAGTCACATTATCCCTTTAGGCAACAAGTCCAAAGCTAGTGCAAGCAGGATAATCCTCAGTGAGAGGAAAAGGCACAGTGGCTGCCGTATCCCCACCCCAAGATGATGCAGGCTGACGCAAAGTTTAACTCTCCTGTATATATGGGTGTTATGAGTCATAACTGACTCTACAAAATTAATAACAATGAGTATTACAATTAAATGAATCTTGTAAGATTTTCCAAACATACTTTGGATATGTTTTGAGGAGAGACCAGTCCTTGGAGAGGGACATCATGCTTGGGAGTGTGGAGGGACAGCACAGGAGAGGAAGGCCCTCTATGAGGTGGACTGATTCAGTGACTGGGATAATTGGGATGGGAGTGTCAGAGACGGTGCGATTGGTACAGGACAGAGCGGAGTTTAGGGCTGCTGTACATAGGGTCTCTATGAGTCGTAGGTGACTCGACGGCACATAACAACAACAACAACAACAACAACAACAACAATAACATATATATGTTCAGGCTATATTATTATTATTACCTAACATGAAATTAAACTGTGAATAATTTCACATGAAATATTTGGACTTCCTGAGATATGGGGCATATGGTAAACAGTTTATTTGAAAGAAAAATGAAGCTATGAAAAAATCATTATCTATGGTTGACTAATATATGGTTGTTTATTTCTGCCTTTTTATGTCCTTATATAAAACTACTTGTTCCGTGGATCAAAGTGTTTAGAGTCTATATTTTTCCATGTGATAGAGATGCATGGATCAATATAATCTTAGAAGAGATTTATTTCTACAAGTGACTGAGTGATCTCATAAAGCAGAGCTCTGCTTTATTGCGTTTTTTTTCAATTCTACTTGAGTGCAGAACTGCAAACTTTTACAATAAGATGCAAGGATAATATTATAACAACTTCTTTGCAGTTGAAATCCTTCATGTTTTATGGTATCAATGATCTCACAAAATAATAAAATCATGCTTAGCAATACCATTTCTAAAACATATTTATTTGCCTTTACATTAATGCTTAGATTGAATCACAGCTACTAAATGATTGCTGGGTAAAATGTACCTGGGTGTCTCCCTTTGTGATTCATAACTACTAGAACTTTATATGTGGTATATATGAACTTCCAAGAAACTATAAATATCTCATTTCCTTCAGTTTAAAATTGTATATCCTTCCTACTCAATGCCATTTCTCATATACATAGCTTAATCTTTACTAAAATAGTTTACTATTTTAAACATAAATTCTATATCTATATCTATCTATAGATATATATGGCTATATTTATATCTTCTCTGTCTTAAATATTTCTCTCAAAATGCAAATGTTGGTTTCTAGTTGTCATTTAAGAAAGGCACAGCTCAAGTATGAAGTTCTCAAGGAGCCAATGCTTGGTCCCTGCTACCTGACTCCCCCACCACACAGTTTTAAAATTCCTGTTTCCCTCCTGTGACTTATTGGTGCAATACGAGAGCTAATGGCCTGTTATTTCCACATTGCTTTAACCAGGCTTTTCTATGCAGAGCTGCAGAGTAGGGAATAAATAAAAGAAAACCACTTTTACTGTCATTCGGACTCTGAACTTATACTCTATTTTTTACACAGTTTTTTCTGGTTTTTTCTTTTGTTCCTGGATCCTGGAAACTCAGGATTCTGAATCTCTGACTTGCTTTGGCAGGATCTAAAACAACTTCTATCTATTCTTGAACCAGTCTATTTTCAGTGGTATTCTTACTTCTGATTTAATCCAAAAATTTTAAGTTTCACACATGTCAGAATGACTGAGTTAGTTATCTGACTCTGGAAACATTTTAGGGAACTCTGATGGCCTAATTTGTAGGGAGTTGTGCTGCTAACCCAAATGTTGTGCCTCTCTGGTGGTTTGAACACATGGAAGAATGATGGGCAAAGTCTTGTGCAATTTTCAGTCTTCAGAAATCCACTGGAAGGAAAATTATGAGTTAGATTTGACTCATCGGTAAGGGTTGGGTTGACTGGGGTTGCGTTTTATGCTAACTGTGGGCCTGGATAACCAGCTATTGTGGATGCCCAAGTATCAGCTCAGTAAGTCTGTTTGCTGGATTCAACATCTTCCCAGCTTGTAGAAATACCTACCTCTTCCCTCTTGTTTCTCCTTATGCACCTGTGTCACTCTAGAGTTTAAATTTATTTTCATTCCCAGATCTCTCCAAATTAAATAATTTCACAGCAAATTGAGCTAAAGTCACCCACTTCCAAAGAAATGAGTTGTGGCAGCTTTAATATTAGATGTAACAGCAGTATTGCTTGTGAAGAATTTGATTTTATGCAAACTCTAAATGAATTCTACTTTATAATTAAACACTTGCAAGATGCTCATTCTATATTTTATACAGGAATGAAAACATTTTGAATCAGTTTCTTTTATTAAACATGCAACAGACTGTTTTATATGGCCTTTAAATGAATCCTACAACACTTCTGCTTGTATTTTTTTTTCAAAGTATACATTTTACAAGCTGGTTGTATATTATGATACAAAGTTGTACCAGGGTAAATCCAATGACATGATCCCTTGTTTATGTGTCTAATTATTGATGATGATGGTAATTATGGTGATCTTCAGAGGCTCTGTTCTCTCCTTGAATTATACAGCATTGGATTCTACCACCATGTTGGCTGATGATCAAACACATAGATATTCTTTGGCAGTTTGTTGGTAGTCCCTAGAACTGTATTATAATAGATAGGAGTACAAATAAAGTATCCAAGAATAAATTGTTACGCTATCTACAAATCTTATGAACATTTCAAGTAATTTGGTATTTAAAAGACTTTATGAACCTGTAGCAGAAATATCTTAAAGTCCCAATGTTTATTTCTAAAAATCTGGTGGAAAAATTGTAGAAAGGGAGAATTATCAGAAAGAAACTCACTAGTCTTTTTATTTTCATGATCCTTTAAAAGTTCTGGTTTAGCATTTGATTTCAATATGCTATTCATTCCTAACACCCACCTCTGAATAGCAGGCTGACTGCAGAAAAGCAGATATTCGAATGTGTTTTCAGGACCTAGCAGAATAACGGTGTCAGGGTCTGCTTTTTGAAAGCTTTCCCAGTGTCTAGTATAAAATGACACTGGGACTTGCTCAAATAGATTCTCCTGCTGGCACACACAGTTGGAAAGCAACACATAGCACATCCGAGACAGGGGAGGCCCAAGCATGAAATAGACGCCGCGGTTTTGTGATGAATATGGCAGATCAGGGTCAATGCTCCTGTCAGAAGGGAGTATACACTGCTATTGAAAGGAGCTCTAGGGCTGGCTAGGAGACCCAACACTCACATGGCTATGTGGGCGTTTCTTCTCTCTTGTTTTCTGCCTAAGAGAAAGTATACTTAAAAGAAGGAAAGGAAAAAATTAAAAAAAAATAAAAAAATTAAAATCACCACTAAGAAAGTACATTTTAACACTGTGAAACTAATAGGTACTATTAGCACTATTAAATTGGCAGTGAATATATTAAGAACGTCTAATCAAATAAACGTGTTAAAAAGCTATTTTGGCAATTCTCTCAAACAACTAAGAAATTATTTAAAATAGAAGCCATGCAGAGTAATTTGAGGCAGGATTGGCTGGTGACTAAGGGCTAGAAGTTATAGAATACAACCCAGGTTAGAAACTTCTCACCTAATAAATAAATGATTGTTTATTGACCCTGAGCCTTCCTTTCCTCAACTATAAAACTCATTGTCATCAACTAGTTTCCAACTCACAGCTGATATTCCAGCTATTTTCAATGCTGTTAATCCAAGGGAGGAGACTCCTGATCTTTCTCCTTTGGAGCACCTAGTGGATTTGAACTGCTAGAGAAGTGAGGCCTTTGGGTGAGGAGTGCAACTTTCTATAGACTAGATAACCAGAACACCTTCATCAATAAATATCATTGTTATGTACCAGGAGGATTGGTGGAAGATTCATCAACAACCTGCATTACACAGATGACACAACCATGTTTGCTGAAACTGAGGAGGATCTAAAGTGCTTGCTGCAGAAGGTCAACGACTGCATCCTTCAATACGGACTGGAGCTCAACATCAAGAAAACAAAGATTCTCACCACTGGGCAATTGGCAGCATCAGTATGGATGGTAAAGAGATTGAGATAGTTAACAGTTTTAGTTTGCTTGGTTCCATAGTCAACACTCTTGGTACCAGCAGCCAGGAAATCAAGAGATGAATTGCATTGGGAAAGTCAGCTGTCAGAGACTTCTCCAGAGTACTAAATAGCAGCAACATCAGGCTGGAGACTAAGGTGCGCCTGATCAGGGCAAAAGTTTTTGCAATTGTGTGCTGTGCATCAGAGAGGTGGACAGTGACTATGGACAGCAGAAGGAGAATTAATGCCTTTGAGCTGTGGTACTGGAGAAGAGTGTTAAATATACTATGGACTGCTAGGAGAGCAAACAGGTTTGTCTTGGAGAGGGTGATGCCGGAATGCTCCTTGGAGTCAAAGATGCCGAAGCTTCATCTGACATACTTTGGGCATGTTGCAAGGAGGGACCAGTACTTGGAGAGGTACATCATGTTTGGGAGGGTGGAGAGACAGTGCAGGAGAAGACTGTGGATGAGATGGATCGATTCTATGTTTGGGGTGGTGGAAGTGTGTCAGAGATGCTGAGGTTGGCACAAGATAGAGCAGGTTTTAGGGCTCTTGTACATAGGGTTGCTGTGAGTAGCAGGCAACTCGACAGCATATAACAACAACAACCATCAAGTTGGAACTAACTCAGCTGACCCTCCAGCAGGTTTTCAAAGGGAATAAATTATATGAGAGGAGATTGCCCATCTTTCTTACACAGAGCAGTTAGTGGATTTGATCTGCTTGTTTTTGTGTTGACAGCAAACCTTCTTTTACCACTAGATGAGCAGAGCTCCTCTATGAAAGAGGGGTATAACACTTGATGGCACGTAAGAACAATAATAGTGCTATGGTTTATAGCAACTAAGATAAAGCATGATAAGTCTTTAGCATAGTGATTGTGACTTAATATATGAAAACTCAAAATCCTTGCTGTCAAGTCAGAACCAACCCATAATTGATCCTCCAGCAGGTTTTCCAAAGGAGGTGACTGTCCAACCTTCTGCAGAACAGCTGGTGGATCTGAACCACCAATGAAGCAGCACCTTAGGTTTAGGAGTGCAACTCCTGTGGGCTGTGCCACCAGAGCTTCCTGTTACCTAATAAGAGCTCAATAATTACATTACATTCAGCCTTCCAACTGATTTGCTCACTATTACCTATTTCTGAATACTGTTAAAATGAATGCACCTAATTAAAGGAAAATTCTTGGCAAGGTAACTGGCTTTAGAAATAGCACTTCCCCACTTCATTGCTTCACCAGTGAAGAGGTTTCAGAATATGAGACAGCTGGATCTAGAGAAGCAGATCACTTCTACTCGTTTCTAGCTGTATGGTCTTAAATTTTTTAATTTGATTCCTAGAGTCTCAGTATTTATTAGTAAAATAAACACTTGCCTATGAGAGTTATAGTAATTCTAAGATAAAATCAGAAATAAAACATTCCTAGTGGGGTGCTTCATGTCTTCACTAGACACTTACGGCTACAATCTTTATCTATCATTTCAGTGAGACACAACTGAAAAGACCATTCTCTCTCCTGACTTTTGACTGGCAATGTGAATTCATAGTTGTATTTGTTCTAGCATTAAATAAAAAGAAAAAAATTTTGTTGATTATCAGCTGCTTTGACTTGCCAGATGGCTTGGGGATCTCGGGCTCATACTCCACCAGCATTTTAAAATATTTAAATATTTTTAAAAAATATTAATTGATTTTTGGATGAATATCCTTTTAAGTGGTACAGCAGTTGTCTAATTGCCCTAGTGAAGTAACTTGGATTTGCTGCAATGATGATAACTGTTTTATAGGTGTCTCCAACAGCATAATTAGCTACCCATCATGGGCAATGCTTGGTGGAGCTCCCAGATTGATTCAGGTTTGGAGGCAGGAACAGCATCCACTTCCTAAATAACATGCCTCTGGAAACTTTATGAAAGCCCTTGTATTTAAATATTGGTTGGGCCTCAGGGCCTATTACCTATTGCTATTGCTATTATTATTTCATTTTGGAGGAAGTCTTCTAACTTGTACAGCACTCTTTTTTTTTTTTTACTCTGAACTTTATTTAATTAGGTCTGCTGCAATAATCTAGAATATCAATTTGTGAGGATAAACCCCATTGGTGAGGGAGAATAAAGAACGCAGGTAGCTTTTGAGCTGAGGAACAGCTCTGATTTGGGGTAAGATCTGGGAGTCCACAGCTTTCTGGTCAACCTTGTGCTGCTCTGTACTCTCATATTTCTCCTTTTCTGTGTCGAAAATCTCATTCTCCTGGTGGCACTGCTTCCACAGCTTCTTCTTCTTAAAGTAAGCATCAGTGAGATGCTTGAATTTTGAAACCGCTGATGTCAACTTTAGTGGAGGTGGCAATGACAAATTTCTGGTGTGTTCTCCTGAGAGGAACTCGATTGAGGGTCAGAGGCCCAGACACAAGGAGCAAGCCACTCTCCAGCTGCTTCAGGAAAATCACTCTCTTGCCCCGGTGGCGCCCTGTGAGGATGATGAGAAGGGTCCCGGGGGTGATGCTCACGTGCAGCCTCCCTCCTCACGTGCTGACTGAAGGGCTTCTTGCCGGGGCCCAGCAGCTTCCGAGGCACGTCTTCAGTAGGGTAGTACCTGGGCATTTTTCGCAGTTTCATCACTCGGATACCCCCATTCTTTTTTTTTTTTTTTT
>NW_006399760.1:26669754-26672249 GCF_000299155.1 Elephantulus edwardii | reverse complement strand
AAAAACAAGGAACTCATGCAATATTATTCAAAATGGGTGAACCTGGAGGACATTATGCTGAGTGAGGTATCTCAGTCACAAAGGGACAAATGCTATATGGATACCCCCATTCTTGTTCCCACATACTGGTTTTGTGAAAGCAGCAAGAACCTTCTCCTTCTTCTTTTCAACCCTGGACTTGGTGGCCGAGTACTTCCTCTTGTACATGGCCTTCCTGTATACAAGGTCGATCAGAATACCTGCAGATTCCCTGGACTAGGACAGGATTGTGGCTGCAGTGCGGTTTCTCCATCTTGAGTGTTTTGCCTGTGCCCTTAGCCTTGGCTTTTTTAGCTTTGCCACTCACACCTGCCTTCTTGGCTTCAGGCTTGACCTCAGGCTTCTTCTCCTTGAGGTCTGCCTTTTCACCTGCCATCTTGCAGGGTGGGGGGGGCGGGGAAAGCAGCACTCTTCTTTCAATTTGCTGTACTAAAGTAATCTGGGTTTGCTGTGAAACTGAACCTTGTGCCATTGTTGTTGTTGTTGTTGTTAAGTGCCGTCGAGGCACAGGCGACTCATAGCGACCCTATGAAGGAGAGTCCTCGATGCTTGGGTGCCTTTCATCCTCTCTCCAGGTTCATAGGGTTTTCCGGAGGCAAGCTATTACGGAAGTGGATGCCACTCCTCCTTCCAAGCTTGTTTTAATCGGGGAACTCCACCCCACTCTCTGTCTGCGTCGGGTAACCAACCATTAATTCATTTGACACATCAGTGTCACAGTGTTCAGCCTCCCAGCAATCACAAGCAAGGCAACTTGTACACCAGGGCTATACAACCTAGAGGAATGTCTGAACAAAAACAATGAAAGACAGGACCGAGGGCCACCGATTGTTCTATATAGCCTTGTGCTATTGCAGTGTGTGTGTGTGTGTGTGTGTGTGTGTGTGTGTGTGTGTGTGTGTTTAAATGTCATAATGATTGTCCATGATGGACAATGTTTCATGCAGCTCCCAGTTTTGAGATGGGTTTGGAATAAGGAGTGCTATCTACTTCCTAAACCACATGTCTCTGGAAGCACATGCCCCTGGAAACTCTATGAACCTGGAAAAACTACAATAGTTACAAACAGTCTTCAGGCCTTTTGCTCATAGGGTCGCTGTGAGTCATCTTCTACTCAGTGGCAATGAACAACAAACAACAACAACATAAATACATATTTAATAAAACACACACAACCACCCCTATAGGTAGCTGATGAGTATGAAGAAATGTAACTTAAAAATTCCTTGGTGAAACCACTGGAGGTTAGATAATTTACAAAATTGAAAAGAGATAGAAAAAAATTACAAAGAAATAGAATTACAGATTTGGGTATGCAAAATATTAAAGCATAAAAATACCATGATTGGAAGGGTGAAGGGACAGCACAAGATAGTAAGACCCAGGAGGAGATGAATTGATACAGTAACTGGGGCAATGGGGGTTGGTGTGTCGGAATTAGTGAGACTGGCTCAAGACAGGGCAGCACTCAGAGCTGCTGTACATAGGGTCTCTATGGGTCACAGGCGACTTGATGGTACATAACAACAACAAAACAAAAAGTATATTTGGAATTAATTATTAATTTTGTAACAAACAAGATAGGCCAAATGTCATTTTTTATATTCACACACATTTTTTATATTCAAACATATCAGTTATTAATATATCATTATTGACTGATTGCATTGCATTGCATTGCAAACCTATTCCCTCATACTAAAATTTATTTTAAAGTCCTAACTTTTGGTGTTTATGGAAGTGATCTTGTTTAGAAATAGTCTCTCAAAATACCATCAGTTAAATTAAGTTACTATACTACCAGACTCAGGTGGTTTCTGTCCTAGTCTTGGTTTGGTCCTATAAATAAGACAAGACAAAGACAGGAAAAAAAAAAGATATCATGAGAGATGAAAGAAAGACTAAATTTGTTGATGACTTAATTTTGGATCCACAATATCAACACTCATGGCAGCAGCAATCAAGAAATCAAAAGCTATGTTGCATTGGGACGATCTGCTTTCAAGACTTCTACAAAGTGCTGCAGAGCAAGGGTATTAGTTTAAAGAGTTATCTGAGACTGATTTCCCTAAACTTTGTATCATCTTAAAGATTGACAATAAATAAGGAAGCTTGCAGAAAAGTTGGTGACTTTATAGTGTGGTATTCGCAAAAAGTACTGATAGACCACAGACCACCAAAAAAACCAAATCAATCTGTTTTGAAAGAAGTACAATGACATGCTCACTCTTTTTTTTTTTTTTTTGGTGATGCTGGAGAAAAGTCTTTTTTTTTCAATTATTATTAAATTTTATTAGTTTTAATGAACATTTACAGAGATTTGGGGTTTTCATTCATTCATTGTTGCACTGTTTTCTCTACCCTCCTCCCCAGTTCGTTCTTCTTTCTCCCCTCCCTGGAATGTCTGTTTTAATTGTTCAATTGCCACAGTGCTTGTCAAAACCAGTTCTGATTAA